>NW_022639559.1:576318-607546 GCF_010583005.1 Odontomachus brunneus | reverse complement strand
AGAGAGAGAGAGAGAGAGAGAGAGAGAGAGAGAGAGAGAGTGAGCGGGAGGGAGGTAGAGAGGGGAGAAAGAGGGAGAAAGGCAAGAAAGAGAAAGAGAGAAAGAAAGAGAGATAGAAACGATTTGCATCCCGTTATCCGTCCTTCCTGCTGAATGCTATAGTAATAACACATATACAAACACATATAAACAGAGTAAGTTGTCACGCTGCGTGTCGGTATATTGTCGGTGTAAACTCTCGCTTAGCTCGCGAAAGACGATCGCCATTACATAGCGTCGGAACGATCGATCAATTGATTGCGCGAATGGAAGCGCGAGTAGAAGAACGATCTCAGTGATGAGAGCGAAGGTGTGCACGCGAAGGTACAGTCGGCAAGGATGGCACGATAACATAGTAATAGTAAATAACAGTTTGATAATATGTGAGTTAGATAATTAGTAATTAATAAGCCATTCGTTAATATCAAAAAGCTATATCAAAACAGCAGTCGCGCGGCAAGCGTGAAGCCGCAGTTCCCTTTTAAGCTCGAACTAAGCTCGTTAGATTGATTAGCGGGATATACAGGGCGTCCCAGATCAACCGCGCCTTTTATCAACCCGTGGGTACTCCTGCGAATTTTAAGTTGATCTATTGTTTATTCTTCTGCAAAATTTTCGCGAAGCTTCGACGAATCTGAAGTTAGAAGAGCCTGAAGATGGAGGTTCCTGTAAAAGCGAAATTTTAAAGCTGATAGAGCGAATAACTACAATTGTTCGTTTTCTGATGACATTTCTTTTTCCTTTCTTTGGTTTTGTTAAATGAGATTTATTTTACTAAGAGCTCTATTCAAAGCTTGCTTAGCTATCTAATATATTTGAGAATCTAAAATAAACCATAAGAGAATAGCATTCCGCGAGCGTATCGCGTTTTTGATAATGGAAAATCAATTAAAAATTGACTAAAATACCGGCGCCGAAGAAAGCGCGGTTGATTTGCATGTGTCCTGTATATGTGTGATTTTGTGATAGATTTACATATTGTAAACACCGCGTGTTTAATTTGCAAAGCTATACGTGTATCTCTTGATTTCGGGCGTGTTCAAAATCCATTGAAATATCGAACACTCAAACACGTAATTGTCTTCGAACGTGACATTGCCAATCCCATTTTTCGTAAATTTTCACGTAAATTCGATGGTTATGATTTTAAAGAAGACCGTAAAATCGTTTAATTCAAGTATGCGCCAGATAATAAGGCTAATATTACAGCTACAGCTGTGAAATTCTGACATATAGGGATTTATTTGTTTTATATTAAATGACAAATATCGAATTAATTTATTGGAATTAAATCAGTAGGAATTAATCGAAGAAAAAGTAAAATGAAAATGTGAAGAGTGTGTATTGATTGATGCTTCCAAAAAGAAAAGAATTCACTGAAAACGTCAAGATACATAATGAACATTTCCTCGACTTTGACTCGTGAAAAACTCATATTGTTGAGAAATATATATCCGTGACACAAATATCTCCGTTAAAATCGCGATATGAATAAATATTTTACGGTTTCATTTCGCGATCTAAAGATGAAAGTCCTGATTTTCTGTAAAATTTCCTGAAAAATTGCATGCAAAAGTTACGTAGTGGAAGAAAATTGTTGACTTTTACGGAATCCACGATAAGATCGCTTTATACGATCAGAAGTGAGTAGAAAATATCATTCTGATCACATCAGTGACGTTTAAGTATATATACAACATAAAAGATGTGCTCATTATATATAATTTTATTATATATAAATTATACATTATTTATTTCGTTTATTATACATTATTTATTATACATTATTTTTTTCGTTGAATTATATATACAGAGTGTTTCAGAATAATATACGAAGCTCTCGTGAGAACGGGTCGAGGTGAAGACAAAAGTCCCATGCCGTTTTGTGATATTCGCAACAATAACTGAGAAATTAATTGCGAAAGATCAAGAAAAAGCGTGCGCTGAATAGTAGAAGACGGAGGGTTCGAGCTATAGCACGGCCCAATAATATAGCGTGCGGATTTCGACGCGCGGCGATTGAAAGAACAACGTGCTACTGCTTGTGCTTATATCGCTGCGCTCCTACATCTTATCTCGGCGCGGTGCAGCAAAACGTACGAGCGCAGCGATATAAGCACAAGCAATAGCGCTGTACTTCCAAGCGCCGCGCGTCGACATCCGCGCGCTATATTATTGGGCCGCATTATAGCTCGTCTTCTAGCGTTCAGCGCACGCTTTTTCTTGATTTTCGCAATTAATTTCTCGGTTATTATTACGAATATTGTAAAACGTTGGGACTTTTGTCTTCACCTCGACTCACTCTACGTTTTCACGAGAGATTCGTAGATTGTTCTGGGATACCGTGTATATACAGGATGGTCCACTTAAGTCGAACACAACCAAATATTTCATTTATTTTTGATGATACGGAAAAATGACTCAGATGAAAGTAGAAGGATGTCGAAGGAAACACAATTTGGTTACGTTGTTTTTTTCTAGGTGGAGGCGCTAAAAAGATATGAGAGTCACCTTTACTTTTTTAAATGAAATTATGATTTTTTTTTTTTTATAAATATAATTCCCCTATTTATTTTATAAAAATACTAAAGAGTATAATTGTCGAAAAATCAATAGTTTACGAGAAATTTTATACTTTATTCTGACAAAAAATTTAGTCAAGGAAATGTTCAAAATAATGTCCTCCGACTTCAATATATTTAAATCCCATCGACTTTTTTGTTTGGGGACTTTTTTGTTGAAAAATATTATTTTCAATGATATACCAACTACACAATAAAACATGAAAGAACGTATTTTAGAAGCATGTGTAAATATAAATTCAGAAATGATAGAAAATGTAAGAATATAATTATATATCATATCCGAAAATGTACTGAAGTCGGAGGACATCATCATTTTAAACATCTTAACTAAATTTTTTATCAAAATAAAGTATAAAATATCTCGTAAATTATTGATTTTTCGACAATTATACTTCTTAGTATTTTTATACATAAAGTAAATAGAGGAATCATATTTATAAAAAAAACCATAATTCCATTTAAAAAAGTGAAGATGACCTTTATATCTTTTTAGCGCCTTCACCTAGAAAAAAAGCAATGTGACCAAAATGTGTCCTCCTCGACACTCTTCCACTTTCATCTGAAACATTTTTCCGTATCTTCAAAAATAAGTGAAATATCAAAGTGAAATATCAAAGTGTTCGATTTAAGTGAACCACTCTGTATATTAGTACTGAACTTAATTTCCGACTTTCTTCTGCTTAAAAAATGCATTTATTTCAATGAATATATCTATTAAAATATTTTCCATCATTTTTTAAAACGTTTTTCCATTTTTCTAATTAAATTCCGCGTCAGTAGAACTTCTTGTCATTTGAAGCGATTGTCTCATTTTTGCACATCTTGGTAATTAAAGAAATGTATATTTTCAAGGACGTGTTGTGCATCGATCGGAAGTGATAATCTGATGAGGCCAAGTCTGGAGAATAGGCTGGATGCGGGAAAACTTCTCATTCGAGCTCTATCAGTACTTGTTGAACGGTTCTTGCAACATGTGGCTGAGTATTGTACAAAAGAATGACTTCTCATCGATTATTAGTGGCTTTTTTTTACATTCCTCATTCAAACGTTCTAATTGTAGCGGTCAGCTGTGACTGTTTCATTTAGTTTTAGTAGCTGTTTTGGTACACACTACGCCTTTCTGATCGCAACAAATACACAGCATTATCTTTTAACTATAAATATTCCGTTTCGAAGTTGATGGTTGGTGTCTGGGTTTACCCATGATTTTTGCATTTCAGATAATAGTAATAGATTCATTTCTCGTTGCTGCTCACGATTCATCATAAAAAAAAACTTTTTTTATGCTTTGCAAGCAAGGAACTAACGATGGAAAAACGATTAGAGATTGCAGCATCAGTCAATTCGTGTAGCACCCATTTTGTTTCTTTATGAATCTTTCCCATGGCGTGTAAACATTTAGAAACACTTTTGTTGGTGACATTTAATGCTTCTGCTAATTCTTTAGTCGTTAGAAATGGATTTTCATTCAGCAATGCTTGTAATTCGGTGTCTTTAAACTTTTTTGACTGACCTATGTGTGTGTGTGTGGACGTTGTTTGTCTTTTACGCTAAACTCACTATTTTTAAATCGTTAAAACCATTCTTTGCAAGTTGCTTTCGACGGAGTAATATCACCATAAGCTTTACTGAGTAATCGATGAGTTGCATTTTTGTTCAAATCAAAATAATGAAGAAACATATGTCGAAAAAACTTTTTATCACGTTTCATTTTCTATCGAATAAAATGGATCATTGTGTTCTGAATTATTGAGAAATGTTAAGTCTTTTTTTAGTTGTCAAAGTCACGACATTTGTTGCTGGTGTCATTCTATTCGTGAGAGTCGGAAAGTAAATTCGGTGCCATCTATTTGTGAGAGTCGGAAATTAAGTTCGATACCTAATATATGTGCGTGCGTGCGTACGTGTGTGTGTGTGTGTGTGTGTGTGTGTGTGTGTGTGTGTGTGTATGCATATAGATAACTCAAAATTGACGATTAATATTATTATAGCAAGGAAGTTCTCAAAAGTCTAGAGAGTCTAAATCAATAGAGAGAAAACCATTTTGCCATTTTTTACTTCAAATAATAATGAAATATAAAAGTTATAAATTTGCCAGTTAGAAACTACGTTTAAGTGAATATCTGTGAAACTCGTTATAATAATGTTAATAAGGGAGACCGATACGGGTTTTAAAGTATTAGCTTCGATGCAATATGTTAGGTATAATCTTGTAAACCGTATAATATCATCTCTAATGAACAAAATATAAATATACAATGTAAAATTACCTCGGTAATTCTATCAACTATCAAGATAAAATCGTAAGCTGTCTAAGGTAAGTTCACAACAACATATGCGAGAATAAGTCATTAAAGGCAATTTCTGTACGTTTTATCATAACGTTTTATTAAGTTAATTTTAGTTAACGTTTTACTAAGTTAATTTTATTAAGTTAAGTTATTTAGAGAATTCAGCACCGAGGTTATCAATTGCAATTCTTCAAGACTCCCTAATTCGCGTATAAATTTGCACTTTGATTGTGTCCGTTGCGACGATTACACTGGTCGACAAAAATGCAACTTTTTTAACCTTAAAGTAAATGACGTCCTTGGTAGGTTTAGCGCGCTGATTACGAATCTGATTCCCAAAATGTCATATCATGTCAAGTTTTTGAGATATTTCAACTTAACTCTTTCCGGACGAACCCCGGAATATTCCCGGCAAGACTGTCTTACCGTTGCGGTCACGTTTTTTAGGCAATAATTAGACCTGTTTTTTGTAGCTACACTACTAAACTGGTGCAATATATTGAAGTGAGACAAAAATACGTTTTTTCACTCTAACTTATTGCACTAGTTTAGCAGTATAGCTACAGGTCTATTGACTGGGTGCGCACAAAGCAAAAATAATTCCGATCAGTAAGACTACTATGTCTACAGAAAATACAACCGGAAAGAGTTAAAGGTGTAAAAAATGAGGTTTTTGGCCATTTTCAATGACTTATAAAATCTCTAATAATTTTTTCCAGCATTCAGCAAGATGTCATATTAAAGTGCTATTCTTACCATTTCCAACTCATATTTCATTATTATAATGTGACTTTTTTTGCTGAAATAAAATAAATTGAAATTATTAGTTTTTCGATAACGCAACATTGGTTTAGCAATGTTGTCAAAAATAGTAAATGCGAAACATTTGAAAGTTAAGAATAAAGCTTTGATATATTTATTCTAAATTTTCATTTGTTTTTTCTGAAATTTAGTATTTTTATTCAAATAATTAACAAAGATTCTAAGGTTAATGAGGAGCGAACACAGATGTAGTAGTATTATCCTAATATTACAAACAGATGTAGTAGTATTATTCTAGTATTATCCTAATATTACAAACGTAATATTAAAGTTTATCGTGGGAAGATAAAATTATCCAACGGGTCAGACGCACGTCCGAAATTTTCTTTTCGGGAATCGTGCGCGGCGAATCAAATTTCCACAATTAGACCGATTCTGTATCTCAGTATTAACGTGAATTTTTTTATTCCCAAACCCGATACTCTTGAGTAATTAATTCCTTTTTATTAATTATTATTATTTATTTATTATTATAATATAAAGGAACTTTATATATAATTTAGTTAAATTTAGGCAAAGCCGGAAGATTGATTGCTATCTAGTTTTTACGAGTACAACTTTTCTCGACTTAAATCTTAGAGAGTTTATAAATACTAATGCTGCGAGGAATATTACCGATGCCTCACAAGCAATAGGCTTACCTTGTATGATTCCTTTTTAAGTGGAGTCTTTTGCAATCGATCTAGACTTGTTTCTAGGTCATTAACACATGGTCATATCAATTTCCAGCTTAACTGAGGGATTCTAGTTTTTCGTCGGGGCACCGAGTGGACGCCATCGCCCAAAGATAATATTCAATGCTGATTTATTTACGTTAGTTACGTTAGTTATTGTTTGTGAATTATTCATTTTGCATCATACTTCTTAATGTATTGAAGAGTCACACCGAAACACGCACGCCGACTGCATGTCATCACACAAGCAAAGTGACTGGCAAAATCACATGTGTTCGGCAAAATTTTCGCATGCAAAAATAGTAGCGACACCTGGTGCAGATCCGGGATTCCTAAATAAATTTGGAATCTCCAAGCCAAATAGGTTAAGATTATAAATAATTCCAAATCTAATAGGATGTTTATTAGATCAATTGATGTGTTGACTTGTCTTATTCTTTTCGCTTCTTCTCTGTGTCTCCCAAAATGTACTGGCAAAGGCATGGGGGACGCGAAAGACTAATTCACAAACAATGTAACTAACGTAAAGAAATCAGCATTGAATATTGCTTTTGGGCGGTGGTGCCCACTCGGTGTCCCGACGAAAAATCAAAATTCTGGTCCGTTAGTTGAGCTAGCAATTGATATAACCATGTTTTAGTGACCTAAAAATGTTTAGATCGATTGTAAAAACCATTTTAAGATCATACAAGGTAACCCTCTTGCTTGTCAGTAGCCAAATTGGGAAAGGCGTCCCGCCCGGATAGTGAGGAAGTTCCAGGTTCGAGTCCCGAGTGAGATAGTATTTTTCGCAACTATTTAAAATAATTAATAAAAAGGAATTAAGGGTATCAATTACTCAAGGGTATCGGGTTTGGGAATAAAAAAATTCGCGTTAATACTGGGATACAAGATCGGTCTAAGTGTGGAAGGTTGATTCGTCGCGCATGATTGCCGAAAAGAAAATTTCGGACGTGCGTTTGATACGTTGGACAATTTTATCCTCCCACAATAAACTTTAATATTACACGTTTGTAATATTAAGATAACACTACTACATCCGTGTTCGCTCTTCATTAGCCTTAGAATCTTTGTTAATTATTTGAATAATATAAAGGAGCTTCATATATAATTTAGTATTTTTTCTTCTAAAATTTATGTCTCACATGAACATTTATCTACAGATTGAAATATGTTTATTAAAATTTGGTAGGTTCTGTCTTTCCGTGCATTTCGTACAATCCGTACATTGACTTTTTCATTTTCTTTCTGTTTTTTTTTACCATTTAAACTTTCATTTTTTACTACAAACAAAAGAGTTTCTTTATATTTTTTTACGTTGTAAAATAAAAAACTTTAATTTTCTCTATCTCTCTATGAGAAAAGATTATTAGAAATTTTATAAATCATTAAAAATTGCCAAAAACATTTTTTGCATCTCTAAGTTTAAATATCTAAAAAATTTGACGTAATACATTTTGAGAGTTAAATTCGTAATTAGCATGTCAAAACCTACCTGGAACTTCATTTTACTTTAAGAGCAAAATAGTGTCGACTAGTGTTATTGGTCTCCTTGGTTAGTTTTCATAGTGGACCTGTCTTCTGTAAATCTCTAGACACACTCGTACATGTTATATTGATTTAAACATCTGTCTCTATCTTATGACAATTCCCATTGATAATTTTCACATTTTCCAATCACAAAAACATAATAATTTGCTACTTCTTGATGTATTCTGACAGTGAAGCAGCTATCTTCGATACTACACTGTGTATGCGTGGATAGCAGGATTGCCAACACGAGCACGTAATACGTGTTCAGATAATGCTTTGTAATATCATCCAGCAAAGTTCAGAGAAATATTGGTTTCGTGTCCATTATACTAAAATTGCCCTCAATTAATAACTTTTCCTTATAAAATATATATAATCTTGTAACTTGAGAAACGTTTAACATCGTTTTGAAATGTTATTTTGTAATAAATAAAATTTATTACTATTGTTTTGCTTATCCGAAAATATGCAGACAATTTCAATAACCAAAATTTTATAATTTTTATTTTTTTTAATCTATTTTAATATAATATAGTTCTTTAAAATTGATATTGATCCAGAATTTTTATATATAAATTTTTATATGTGCTTTAAATTATATATTAATTTTAGAATCAACGACTTGTAGCGAATTCATATAAACAATCTTGTACGTAGTGCTTCGCAATAAGCTATCTTGGTAATTACTCATATTACGATCTTCGGACCTCAATCTTGACATATATTATACAATTGTTACTTTTTCTATTAATAACTTTTTATAACTATTATTCAAACTTTGTTTGTTAATAACCTTCTAGTAAATAAGCGACTACTAAAACATTTTCGATGTTACAGACGTGACTTTAATAAAATATGCCAAAGTTAAACTCACAAGAAATGGTTTCGATAATGTGAACGATTATCGCTAACTTAATTTGTGCACATACTCAATGTGCTCAATTTGTACAATTTCATGTTATAAACAAAAATTATTTTTATTGTGTAAAACAAAATATGTGTAGGGAAAGGTCGAATAGTAGCAGACAGCGGTTAGTATCGGACAAAAGTGGTTTCAAGCATTTGCCGCTGAAAGCAGCACCTGTGAAACAATCGGCGTTTTGACTGAAGGAGTAGTCAACTCCTTCAGTCAAAACGCCGATTGTTTCACAGGTGCTGCTTTCAGCGGCAAATGCTTGAAACAACTTTTGTCCGATACTAACCACTGTCCGCTACTACCCAACCTTCCCCTATATCGTAAAGTTGCAAGAAACTTCATTCTATTTAATAAAAGAAAACACGCCATAAAAAAGTTTATTTATTTACAATGGAGATTATTAAGATGAATCGTGGCGAATTTTAAATCATCAAAAATTTACTCAGCTATTTTTAAATTAAACTTTTGTCCTTTGTAACTATAATTTTTCCGATTTTCTGAAACTCCTAAGTTTGATCTACTACGTGTTCACTGCTTCCTGTTTCTTTCTCTTTATCTCTTTCTGACTTGAGCCTTGAGCTTTAAACCAAATAAGACAAAGAACAAGAAACAAAAAGCCCCTTGTAGATTAAGTTTCAGCAAGAAATATCTATATTCTAAAAAGAATATTTTGCATTTTTCTACTGTTCCATTCATTTATCCATGTAAATATAAAAAATTTTGCGTTTTATGAGCCTGTTCTGGTCACCCCTATTCCTATCATGCTTACGCGCCTAACTATTTAAATGTTTCTACTTAGTAAAAAATAATAGGCTCCTAATATTTAGTTTTTAGAGAACTTGTTTGCTGTAATAATATTAGTCATGAGAGAATATCTAGTCATTCTGTACATCTTATTGATTGTGTTAAAAAACATACAACTTTACGCTACGTTAATGCAATGGTAATCACGCGGATTCACATAATTGTGCCTTTTCGAGTGGCGATTATGATTTATCTATTAACGTTTTCTAATGTGCTCAAGATGTATAAGTATATTTTGATGTACGCATTATTTTAATACAAATAGCCCAAATATTATCGCGCGGCGGATATGCGGGAATGATATGAATGTATCTGTTATCTGATTCAAGTATGCTCCCACGTTTTATTTTAACGCTACTGCGTAAAGTACACAAATAGAACATTTTATCGTGTTATTTGTATATACTCGTATTGTATAAGATGCTTCATGATTAACACAATACAACACTATTTGTGAGCGAGTAGAAAGTCTTTAAACTGAATAGAAAAGTCTTCTACATTTTTTCGATATTTTTGCAATAATTATTAAAAAAAAAATTAAAAATGATCGACAAATAAGCAATGTTTTTTATAGTAAAACAATGGAAGGCGCATTGTAGACACGACTATTTTTGCTCGGTATGTTATAAGGTAATTGCAAACAAAAATCCTTCTGGTTATTCAAAATTTTTGACTAATTTTATCTCCTTTCGTCTGTTACTCGCTTTCAAATTGATCAATATCTATCTATTTATGAAGAAATACCTGCTAAGAAGCAACTCAATATCAGCTCTTCTCTCTAATGAAATAAATTGAAAATTTCATAAGCCGTTGGAAACAAATCGACAAAAAACATGGCTTCAACTCGAAAACCAAATTCAATATTTCTCTACACTCCGATAGTCTGAAATATCAAAGTCAAATTGGTAAACATTCAGCAAAATAGTGATTATTGTCTGTAATTGTAACATATTTTTAGATTCTAGAAATATTTTAAGTATGCTGATAGATCTAGAAAAATATACCAATCGATTGTCATTAAGCTTCTGTCGAACTCCAGACAGCATAACAAATTCTTAAAGTATTCTTGAAGTTTTTCTGAATTGGAGTTCTTTAAGAATTCGTAGAAGAATATTATAAGAATAATTCAGGAAGTTATATGCATTACGATTGGAATTTCTTGAAATATTCATATAGACTAATGTTTAAGAAAGAGAATTACAAAATACTAAACAAATATCATCTAACAGCAACATTACACCAATATTATATAATTTTCCACTCATATTTAAATATTGAAATAGTTTAAAAACACTAATATTTGATAAAAAAATACTGACGACTGAAATTTGCCAATACTTCATACGTTCGTGTACCTCCATGGCTTCAATCCTGAGCGATGGTCGGCCGGTCACCATTCTCGTTTCCTAGTCGCGGTCGGTGTTGCTTAGCCAAAGATCACGCGGCAGGCAATCACCCCAATGACTCTGACAATATTCTTGGGATTTATGTTTATGTAATGTATACTTATACAGAGTAATCCGGAACAACTTCCTGTCCTTGAAATGACATATTCCTGAGAATTCTAAGACGATTTTTAATCGATATTTACCAACGATGATATTTACCAAAACTTCATCTAAAGTTTAGATTTTGAGTAGTTAATGATAGAAGATTGACAAATGATCACGCTCGTTACGGCAGATAAGTTGCGATAGCAAAGCGTCGTGTACTTGTAGATTAGGTTCTAATTGAACGAAAAAGTTTTCTATCATTTTGTAAATAATCATGTCGATTTTTAATTCTTAAATAAAATGGATTGAATATACTCTGATTAATAAGTTTTCAATTATTAAGTAACGAAGATTATAATTATAAAGTAGATACTTCATTATTGTGTAAAATCATGTACTAATCTTTTTAAATCAATAACTAATTCTACGTGATTTGGAAAACGGAAGATTCTTTCGTTCAGTTTGACCTATTCTACTAGGTGCGCAACTAAGTCTCCGGGTTTCACACATGGATGGCGCTAACGACACATGTAGTCGACATATATGTCTAAAGTTGTGTTTCTTTTATAGCTTGGACATCTGTCAACAATAACTAGTCATAACGCAACGCAAAAATATTTTTTCTAACAATGAAGATGTCGAGTTTTGTGCCAAATAAACAGCATTTGCGGGAAGCTTTGCTTTTCTGCTTTAACTTGAAAAAAAAAAAATGCAGCTGAAACACGTCGTTTGCTGCACGAGGAAGCCTACGGCGAACATGTACCATCGAAAACTACCTGTGAAGATTGGTTTAAACGCTTCAGAAGTGGCGATTTCGATACTAGAGCAAGGAGCGCTCCGGAAGATCAAAAACAATTGAGGACGCCGATCTGCAAGCGTTATTGGATGAAGATAATACGCAAACACAAGATCAACTTGCGGAAGCATTAAATATGACTCGCCAAGGTATTTCCAAACGTTTACATACCATGGGAAAAATTCAAAAGGAAGGAAAATGGGTGCCGCATGAGTTGACTGAAAGACAGATAGAAAATCGAAGAGCCACTTCCGAAATTTTGCTTTTGCGGCATGAAAGAAAGAGTTTCCTGCATCGAATTGTTACTGGTAATGAGAAGTGGATATATTTCGAGAATCCCAAACGCAAAAAATCGTGGCTTTCACCTGGCGAAGCATCAACATCGACGGCACGGCCAAATCGCTTCAGAAAGAAGACAATGCTCTGCGTTTGGGACCAGAAAGGAATCGTGTACTATGAGCTGCTGAAACCGGGCGAAACTGTCAATGGGCATCGCTACCGACAACAACTGATCAATTTGAACCATGCATTGCTCGAAAAACGGCCAGAATGGGATACAAGACACGAACGAGTGATATTGCAGCACGACAACGCTCCATGCCATCGCACTTCCATTGTTCAGGACACCATCAAAACGCTGAAATGGGATCTGCTACCGCACCCGCCGTATTCACCAGATCTGGCCCCTTCCGATTATCACTTGTTCCGGTCGATGGCGCATGGCTTGGCTGGGCTACACTTGGCCAATTTCGAAGAAGTGCAAAATTGGTTTGATGAATGGTTTCGGTCCAAAGACGCATTGTTTTATCGTCGCGGTATTCATGTATTACCAGAGAGATGGCAAAAATGTGTAGCTAACGAAGGACGATACTTTGAATAAACCATTTTTTATATTTCTCTTGAAATTTTCCATTTTTCATTGATCAAAAAAACCCGGAAACTTAGTTGCGCACCTAGTACAAGCACACGATGGTTGACAGATTTCGCTCTCACAACCATCTGTCGCAACAAGCGTGATCATTCGTCAATCTTCTATTAGCAATTACTCAAAATCTAAACTTTAGATGAAATTTTGGTAAAAAAAAAATCGTTTTAGAATTCATTCAGGAATATGTTATTTCAAAGATAAAAAGTTGTTTCGGATCATTCTGTATATGCTTATACAGGATATCTCAGACTATCCTCCGTAATTTTTGTGGGAATGGATTGAGGTGAACATAAAAATCCTGTGTCGTTTTGCGATATTTGCAATAATAGTCAAAATATTAATTGTGAAAGAATTAAGGAAAAAGTGCGGGCTGATTGGTAAGAGGTGGAGTGCTCGAGCCGCTCAAGCTATAATGCGAGCCAGTAATGTAGCGTGCAAATGCTGGCGCGCGACGAAGAAGTACGACGATATAAGCACAAGCAGCAGTGCGTTATCCTTCCTCGCGTTAGGCTGAGTTCCCACTCACGCGTCGTGTCACCTATCGCGTCACGACGCGACGCGACGGAAGTTGAAGAATAACATCATTCTTATTCACATTGAACGCGTCGCGATGCGTCAATTCAATGCATGAGCAGACACAACATAACTTAATATCAACGATTTGTATGTGAGTCAGGATAAGTATATGAACCAAATAAATTAAATTGAGTTTGAGGACCAATTCAAACACAAATAGCAATCTACTCGTATCTTTCCCTCGTATCCCGCTTATGGCGTACCATAGGCAGTATTGCTTCGAGTATGTATATATTTCAGTGTACAAGACACATATTTTGGTTCATATTCTGAACTCAATTTTATTGATAAAAGTGGCTTAGAAGTTTAATTAGCTCAGAAGGTTTAAGATACTTTTATCGATAAAAGTGAGTTAAGAATATGGACCATAAATTGTTTATTTAAAATGTCGAGCAATAAGCGATGTGTCGCTTCAGAAGTCGCGTCATAAAATTACACAATAAAATGGGGTGATTTGATTGGTTTAACTCGTGACGCGACGGACGACGCGTCGCGTGACGCGCTAAGTAGGAACTCAGCCTTATCCTTCCTCGTGGCGCGCTATATTACTAGACAGCGCTACAGCTCGAGTGGCTCGAGTGCTCCTCCCTTTAAGACTTCTGGCCCCTTGCATTGTCTATCTCTTTTTAATGACATCAGAAACGAGAAAATGCATCCTAAAAATTTTTGCAAAATACGTTAAAATAAAAATATATATCCACAAAGTAACACTTGCACAAAATTGATTAAACAAATTTATAAGATATTCCATGTACTCCCCTTTTGCTCTAACTGTAATTTATCGTAAATTAACGTGACATACAATTCATCTTCTTAACCTATTTCTTCGCCTATTTCTATGTAACAAGGCACTTTGGCCCCATTAAGTACTATGATTATGTCCGGGGACGGGCAGACGTAATCAGCTCAAATAAACCGTCAATAAAAAACGGCACTGCTCCGATCCCGTATTCCATCTAACGAGTTGAGCGCCACCAGTATCACTAGTCGCCTAGGCGCATCCCGGCCGCGAGCCTACGCTTATAGTGAAATCTCCATCAACGCTACGATAAAAGAGGACCCCGCGAGGCTCACAGCACCGAGTTCGTCACCAATTTCCGACGAGACCAACACGGGAGTGTATCGTTGAGAACTCAGCCTGAAGAGAACGTGATCGAGATTCGACCGTCGCTCCAAAAGACACACCGTTCCGAGCAACAACGTGCCGCGGTTCGGTCGCCGCTCGCAGAGAACGCGTCGAGGATCGACCGTTACTCTAACCGCATTCCGCTCCTGACGACGACGTGCCGAGATTCGGCCGCCGCTCGCTCCTACAGAGAACGTGTTGTAAGAGTCGGAGAGAAAATTATATCGGAAGCCGGAGCGTCGTTAGGCCGGGACTCGAACCCGGGACCGGGTTTCGCTATCCGGACGACTGCTCTTTCCATTGAGTTACTCAAACTCCTGCTTCAATATATTTTCTCTCATCTTCTTATTATATGTTATTGTTTTGGTAATCTGGCGCGTGTTCCTCAGTCTATTTTCAAATCCTACAGTTCGGCCATCCTGAAATTACATTCGTCCCGAATGTGCTTTTATTAATTAACAACTAATTAATATTGAAACGACATTAACATTAAATTGAGTCAACCTCTTTGACTCCTTTTTTTCCTCACTATTAACACTAATTGAGTCAGCCTTTCCTGACTTTTTAATCTCACACAATTTTAACTCTAATCGAGTTAGCTTTCGCTGACTTCTTTTCTCTCACCATTTTAACACTAATTGAATCAGCCTTCCCTGACTTCTTTCTTTTCAAAATTAACACTAACATCGAATTACAATTCCCACAGATCAAGGCTTCACGAATCGTCGACCCCAACGACGTCGAACAAAAAGGGCGAACGCCGAGCTCGTCAACCACCCTGCGCGCCGTGCCTTGGCCCCGACGCACAGTGGTCCAAGATCCCAAATCCGTGGCCAAAATATGAAATCGTATTTCAATTTAGACAAAAGTTGATATCACTGATTACGAATCTGAGGTCAAAATGTCAAAAAACAAAATGGCGGATCTAAATTTAATGAATAATTTGCGTTATAGAAGCTTAAATGTTTATAAGTAGAGATAAATAAGTTAAAAATTAACTTGTGCTTATTATATTAACATTGGAATAAGAAAAAAATAATATAAAACTTCTAAAGGCAGGTAAAAGTACTAGAGTACTTAAGTACTCTATCCAGACATTGGTATATTTGCGTTATACGAGCTTATAATTTTCGCCATCTGAATTTTCGTCAAACATGTCCGAGCTTTTTTCCATTAGAGATAACTTTCGTCCTCTTGCAATTTCTATATTAGGTGGAATTAATAATTTTATAGCGTCTGGCAATAAAATTTTTAATTCTTTTTGTGGTAATTTTCGCAAACTTGCTATATATGGATCGGATATGATTATAAGCTGCAAAAACACATCCTCCATAGTTTTTGCTCGAGAGCACTTTCTCGAGAAATCTTCTCGAAACCTTTTTATATATTTGTTCATTGCTTCTTGAGTGTCTTCGGACATTTATCTAATCGGTAGTAAAACAGAGGCTACAATTTTTGGTCCGTAAATTAATACGATTCACGTCATTATTCACATCTTACACGCATGAGATACGTCAGAGACGTTCGTTATAATTACATTTATCATCCTAATGTCATCCAAAGCGCCTGACAAGATGACGTAGATAAACCAAAGCACAACACATATAACCGTTAGTACAAAATTCGACAATTTAAAAGAAAATTTGCTACCGCGTAAACACGAAAAGATCTTATGCAAATATATCTGCTTACTCAAAAATCATAACTCAAAAAAGTCAATATATAAGCGTTTGCTCGAAAAAAAGAACTAATGACTTAAGTAAGTAGAACTCCTCGTATTTCTGTTCGCTATTATTCCAACTTTTCTTCATCTCGTACACGTTTGTTCAAATTAATACCGAGGAAAACGAGTTTAATAACATTTAAACTAAGGTTACACAATTTTTAAATATTATAATCGAAACCGAGCAGGGTAAAAACGTGTTCATGCTTGCAAATCTATTCGTAAATCAATGGACGTGGTCAAGATTTCCTCTCCTGTCAGCTAAAGTGATCCTACAACTAAAGTGGCAGCTAGTGGTAGCTGATCTTTGTAAATTTTGTAGATAAAAGTATAAACTACAAACCTGAACAAGAAATTTAGTCGAATTTTGCAAGCTTATAACTTTTTGTCTATAAGTTAAAAATTTTCAGAGACACTTTAACCGTTTCTTTTCCGTAAGCAATATTGTCATTATATTATATTCAACCCGACAATTTTGGTTATTCCAATGCATATAAATATTCTACTGATTTCTAGGAACAGCTTCCATTTAGCAGAATTCAAATCGGTTAATGTTTATGAAAGTTAAACACTTTATGTATAAGTAGACCTTCGTTTTTTTACTAATGGACACGACACATGTTGTTCGAAAGAAGGCCAACTTTGAATTGAATAATAAACTTACGTATAAAAAATAAACACTTCTCTCCTTTGGTTTTTAATAGTCATTATCACTGTAGCAAAATCAATAATTGAAATCTCCTAAATCAAACTTATATTTTTGGGGTTTTGACCACGTTTTCAGGAAATTGGACCACTATGCGACAGCCGAGCCACACTTAACACCTCTCGTGTACCTCGCGTTCATACTCGACAAATACCTCTGTAAATACCGTGTAAATAGTAGTCTAAGAATAAAGCGTAATTAAACCAGCAACGCAGTACGTCTCTCTTGCCCCTCCTCCGCTTCGCTCTCCGCAACATGAATCCGGACTCCGGTAAGTCGATCCTGGCACTGCGAACGAGGTGATCTCGTTACATCTATTCAGATTAATTTACAATAAATTATTGATTGTTAGAGCAATAGAAAAGTACACAGAATATCTTACAAATTTGTTTAATTGATTGCAAGTATTACTTTATGGATATATATTTTCATTTTAACATGTTTTACAAGAATTTTTAGTATGTATTTTCTCGCTTCTGACATCATTTAAAAAAGATAGACAATACGAGAGGTTAGGAGCTTTAATCACTATCATTTAACTATAGCGTACTTTTTCCTTAATCTTTTACAATTAATATCTCGATCATTATTGTGAATATCACAAAACGATATATAATATATAACTGTTATATTTACCTCAATCCGTTCTACATTTTCACAAAAATTGCGGAGGAAAGTCTGGGACAATATAATAGATCTGTATAATAGCAATATTATACATATACATAATAATTATACTGTTGAGTGGAGAATTATTGATACCGTATAATATTATTGTTTTGGTGTTTATTGGGTTTCCAAATGAAATAATAAAAATTATTAAAATACGATCAATTTTACAAATTAGCAATTTATAAAAATATATGAAGTTGGTTCAATTATACTCACAGTACTTCAAGACGGACTGATTGTAGTTAATTTAATTATTATGTAGTTAGTTAAAGATTCTCTAGATATTCATTTTACTAATTCTTTAAGTGTTCTCCAAAAATAAATTCTCTATGAATTTCTCTATGAACTTATTCTCTATAACTCTTATTTATCTCTATGCTATCTGGGAACATAGTCAGTGCTCTAATTTTGCGTAAAGAAGAGATTACACACATTTATCCTTTTAGAGTTATGCTTACGTGGATATTGTATTTCGTCGATAAAGTTTTCAAAGCCCTTTACAATGCTCCTACCACCACCTTGCCCGCGTTTACACTTTCACCGATTTTCTTTAATTAATTTTTTCTTGCGACATCTTTTGTAAAACAACACATAACTTTTGCATTCAGTTTAATATGATCTCAATTCAACATATGTTGTTACACATTAATCGTGTTAATTATCAAACACCCTGTGTAATATTATAAAATAAAAGATACACGCGTACAGATACAAAAAGAAATCTATCCGTTTCGCTAAAACATTTAGGCACAAAATCAGTAAGTCATATTTTTATACAACAAGTGAAATTGTTATTATTGTTATTATATTGTTTATAGAAAGGAAGAGTCAACATAATGCGATTTTACAAACGCTAAATAAAAATGTAGAGAAGCAGTTATAATGACAAAAGTGTCATTTTTAACTGTTATTGTGACAATACCGAATAAATCCGCTGCGTATCTCTTCTTTGTTTTATTTGTTATCTTTTTCCTAGTTTTGTTAGTTTTTCCTATGGTTTTTCAATACGATTTTCTACCTTTGTACATTAGGCATTGTAAATATATTATAATGTTCTGTTTAAACTTGATACGTAAACAAGAATTAAAATGTAAATAAATAGCACGAGTTAGTGAACCAAATACAGAATGAAGAAGCAAAATTTTGAGGTCATGATAATACATCATAACTGGTTTATCGAACAGAAATATTTCAATTATATATTTCGATTATTTATTCTTGTCTTAATTACTTTCTTAAGAATACGAGTAGTCTTGTTAATTTAATTTCCAATCTTTAAACAGCGAGCTTTTCAAAACGCCTTTAATTACTTCTTACTGATGCAAAGGCAAACTAAAAAAATGAAAAATTGGCAATGTATCTAAATTGCCTCAATCATATGATATTGCAGATGTATTTTTTATTCGCTTTTTCATATCATTTTCATCAGCTTCATAGCTTCATAGATTTTGATAACATGAAAACGACAGAAATTGCCATACATCAGAGATAATAATTCCATAATTCAATAATGTTGACAGCAAATTCAAGCACAATCAATACATTTGTTTAAATTCAATTCTTCGCAACAAGAATCCTGTTTGACGAGAATTATAAGAAATTGCAACGAAGGAAGAACTAGAAAATGACGATCTAGTACATGATTAATTGATTCTTCTCTTTTTATTTTTTAGGGCGGTCCTCCTTTTAAAAAACGAGCATGGACAAAATGGGTTGAAGTTATCTGTATATCGTGGAAAGCATTTTTTTCGATACATAATGGATAATCAAGGATGAACCCCGTAATTGCAATCCGCCATGTGATTGTCGAACGAGTCTTAACACATTGCGTATGGCACAAATTCTGTTTTCCAGAGTACATACGTTATACGGAATGTCCCATTTTAATCAACGTATTTGAATATCTCTTAATCCTTAGAGTACCAAATATGTACTGTGGACGTACATATTTGATCAATAAAAAATATCGTCTGCGGACATATAAAGTAAGAGTAGTCAGACAAGTATTAACTATATGGAGCATTCAACTCCGCGCTGCTTTGTACATTAACGTTTAAACTATATGAGATATTGTGTTTGTGCGTGCGTGTGTGTGTGTGTGTGTGTGTGTGTGTGTGTGTGTGTATGTGGGTGTGGGTGTGTTGATATCTCATTTTTTCAAGGTTTTTCCGTTGCAAAGGTGACTTATTTTAAGAAAAAAAACAAAAAAACAATTTGACTTTTGGCTGTTCCATTAAAGTCATATCAAGGTTATTTTGAATTTTTAAATGTGGAATAATATACTTTTTCAATATAAATTGATTTCTCAGGTCAATCTATAAAAATATTGTAGTAAGTATAAAAGTTGTAAGTATAAATATTGTAGTCAGTATAAATATAAAAATATTGAGGTAAGATTATCAAAAAGTGAATACTTTATAAGATATTTTATATTTTATTCTAATATTTTTCAGTAAATGTAATGTAAATATTACGTAAAGTATCTACATTTCTCGATGATCTCATGGTCATCAAATAAAATTCATAAAATACTAGATCGTCATCTAATACTTTTGCATGTAGAATAACGGTATGAATCTTGAAATGATACTAATTTTTGCATATTGCTATCAATGTATTCACAAAATCTAATAGAATTGTTTTACGTATATTCACGTTTTTCCCATATCTATCAATTCCATCCATTCTTTTTATAAAAATGTATCCTTCTCGCAACCATAGAAAAATATGTCATTATTTTACTTTGTATAAAAAATATTCAAGTATGTTGATGAAAATGGGGCACTTCATATACACAACTATGTAAAAGTCTTCTCGGTGGAAATATATTACTCTTCTTCCGCGCTTTGACATTCATTAATTCTTCTGTTAAAACTCACTATAAGCTTTTCTGGATACTATGATAATAAACAACTAAACCAAATTCACTCATAAAAAGGCATGTGGAAACTTTTGAAAGTTTCGATGTTATCCCGAAATTATCAAAGTTATTTTTATTTCCTTTTTTAAACCGTAGAATTTATTTCTACGTACAATTGTAAGGAAATTGTTGGAAATTGTAAGGAAATTGTTGCAGAGAATTTGTTTTTGATAATTTAAATTGGTTAATATTTACGTAAATTGAAATTATTCATATTTACGTAATTAATTTTATTCGTTTGATGTTTGTCTTCGAGAAGTGAAAGATATAATACGAGATCTTAAATATATATCGGTGTAATATATGCTAAATAATACGCGTATTATTATGATATTTAATTATTTGAAATTTAGCATACCATCTGTATGCGATTATAAGGAAATGCATAAACGAAATATCTTTTAATCAGACCTCAACGTATAATTTACTAAATACAAAATATTCCGTGAGCCATACGTAATATGTTAAAATTAACAAATCGCGAGATACATATGCGCGCAAAGACGAGGAATTCTCAGCATTTTTTGCGATACGTACGCATAACCATTAATCTTTTAATGTTTATTAAAAATTTTCAATCGCTTTTTTTACTTTGTTTCTAGATATTTTTTTGCGTTTTGTCGAAAATTCAAAAAATTTACAAATATTGTTACTGTCTACTAATCAGTTATATGTCTACTAATCAGTGGTATATTAAATTGTCGAAATAAAATTATTTCGGAGTATCATAATCCTTTTCTCAAGTAATCAACAATTATAATACCGGTCCGTCCGGAAACAACATTTAACTACATTCTATTCCAACTAATAAAAATTTAATGCCAAAAATATATAATTATGCACTATTTATATATTCTTCGAAAACCTAATGTTGAAATGTTATATTATCTTTTATTTAGTTTAAAAAGAGATATTTGGGGAAAGGAGGAAGAAGGGCTAGTCAGCGGCTAGTCAGACCCTTTCTCTTTACCATACAAATAACAAATTATTCAATAAAATAAATATTGTAAACATGTCATAAGAAGACATTCACAAAATACAATTAATCGAGCGGATTTGTAAAATAATTGAAACACTTCTTTTTTGACAATCAATAAATAACCGTAAAATTAACATGACAGAATCAGGAGAAAGGAATAGATTAAAAAGATAAGTTATATGTCACATTCATTTTACAATTTAATTATAATTAATATAATTATAATTAAAAATAATATAATTTATTAAATGTTAGAACAAAAATGTTCGGACAATTTAATAAATCTGCTCGCTATTGACAATATTATTTTATGAATATGTATATTCTTTTATTTCATCGTATTCCGCAAGAATTTCTTGGCTTCTGACATCATCAATCAAAAGTTCCACGGCAAGCGGAACTAATTAGGTCCCTAAGGAACGTTAAGAGTCACTGTGAATAAATCAAAATTATTTTAATTTAACCTTTTTTGAGATATTGATACATGTATATGTAAGTTTATATACGTTCCATTTTTTGTTCATTAATTCAAATATATATACTACACATTATTGTGAATTAAATTCTACTACATAAAAAAGAGAAATCTTATAATTAAGAGATATCATATTTATGTCACTTTAAAATGAAATCAATTTTTTCTGATTTCTATAAATTCATTACTCAAGAGAAAAACACATAAATTCTATATACGTTCTGTTGAATAATTCGTTATCCATAAATGAAGAGCTGACTGATTGTTGTTACATGCCTCCTTCCCCCTGTTCCCCTAACAAAATTTCTAACTTTTTCTAGCAGATCAACGCTCTAGGAGAGTAAGATTTTTGTGTTTTTGAAGAACATATAAATAGTACGTAATTATATAAATTTAGCACTAAATTTTCGTTAGGTAAGAAGAAAAGTTTAGTTAGATAAATTTTAAGAAACGCGCGTTGCGTATCGTTAAAAATATATAGCAATTCTATATCTTGTAATGATCAAGAGATCAACGCTGACGACTGTAATTAAATGTGCGTTTATATTAGATAGTAGGACTGTTAAACGACCGCACGCTTTCGCGTGCACACTCTCCTTGCTCCTATTGTTAGGGGCCAGGACGGAATTTGAGGGTCCTGCTCCTTTATCATAGTTATATTGAACCATGAAAAAAATTGTGCGTAGGTTTTTTTCTCCATTATAAATCCTTGAAATAAATTAATTGGTTATCCATACTTATAAAGTATGGATTGATAAAACATATCTAGAACTCTCTTTTCGGTTCATAAATTACTTTCAATCTCGTTCGATTGCCACAAGATACATTTCACCAAAAAAACAATTGCTGATCGAATTATATGTCTACTTATTAATCTATATAATCAGAAAAAGAAAAGTCCTCAGTGGACTTTACTGAATCAGATAGTCGCGCACAAATGATGCGGACACAATTAGAATGGGTACACCAGAAGACAAATTCATCTCAATGTACAAGAATGAAATTTACACTATATCTCACCTTTGATATAAAGATAACATAAAGATAAATATAATAGTTAGCAGGAGCTTTAAGATTTAGTCAACGAAGGAAAGGAGAAACCCACATTGAATGTTGTTATCGGCAACGTCATACAAGATGGATTATCTTATAAAAAATTATTTGATAGTTTTATTATTTTTGGATAACTTTGAAAACTTTTCAATACATTATATATTTTTTAAAATATTGATGATCATTATAATAAATAATCCATCTTGTATAAACCTGCTTCCGAAAACAAATGAATGAAACATGGATACCTCGTACAAACACACGCGTGGATAGAGTCAAATACCGACGGCGAGGGCGCATAACATACTTTCAGTCCAGTCCTGGTGGCAGTTAAATATCAAGAAATGAAGAAAAAAACGAAATCACTTCTTCCTCGTTAAATCAGGCATATATTTAAACAACACGAAACAGCAAGCAACCAGATAGAACACAAATAAGGACCAACAAAAATAATCGGTACCTCGATTACTCACTAGGAATTTAATTCGGGAGACAGGACGAGGAAAGAAGGATTAAATCGACAAGAAACAAACGAAACTAGGAGCATACACTGAACACGGGCACATCGCCAAAAATTTTGGACAAATAGGGTCAATGTACACCTAACACTCACAGGCAGATCTACGGTTAGACCAACCAACTTTTTCGTCTATAGAGCGGCTCGTGTCGAATACCTTTGAAAAATTTGTTGTCGTACTCACTCTCGTTTTCCTCGCGCACGTAGTCTGAGAGCTTGTTTAAGAACATTCTCCGCTTTATTATCGCGTATTCGAATCTCTCGACATGACTGAATTCTTGATTTTTAATTATTACTCTAATCTCATAGGCTACTATTGTCAAGAAATGGTGTATTGCCATTATATATATATATATACATATATACATATATATATATATATATATATATATATATATATATATATACACATTATCGTTACATACATGCATACGTATCTAGATTATGCAAACCGCCTAGAGAGCACGTCGATAATCGCTATTGATTCGTATAACGTATAAGCGTACTTATATCTTGTCAAATCAGTGAAGACGACAATATAGCTTATGAGATTGGTAATAATTGAGAATCCAAAAATTCGTGGCACGGAATGCAACCGTTTCTTTATCATATGCGATAGACATATGCAATGACCATTTTCTTCCCGCGATTACGATTGAGCGAATAACGGGTGATCGAACGATCGTGAGCCAGTATTCGACACGACCAATTCACAATGACTATTCTGGCATCCAAACTCACGTTAATGATACCTAGCAGAACGAAACTTTCCAACAAAACCTGACAGAAACAAAATAGCATCTCATACCAAAAACCGTTCCCAAGAACTTTGGCGAGGAGTCAGCTATTCGATAAAACATGAATTTTAACAAGTAAGTAGTTAGTGAAAACATCATCATTATGAGGTTGTGTGGGTGTGTATCGTTATACATACATATATACAGATAATTCCATAATATGAGAGAAACTATTGCAAATCGATTCACTATTTGAAAAATATATTAACAGTTTACAAAAACATATGTCTGATTTGATCTTGTTTCCGTTTATTTTTTAAAAGTTATGAAAAAATTTTATGTATTTCAGTAATTCTTTTGATCAATTAATATAAGCATAATTAATTTTTACTTGTCTATCTCTAAAAATAATACTCAATATTTCATATGTACGATTTGTTGATTGTCGTTTAACTTTAAATCTGTTATTTTTCACTTCTGAAGTTGTGTAGTCCGCTGTTTACACAACATATATTGCCAGGATTAAAATATCCCGGCAATACATTCACTAAGTTCCCAAACAAATCCAAAGAATATTTGGATATGTAAACAAAATAAAGAAATTGATGATAAGACGTCACAAGTTTCATCACATCTTACATCGAGATGCAAGGTGATCATTTTGGACACTTGTTATAAAAATAAATGGATGCAATTTACTAAAAGAAAACTCTGTAACTTGCAAATAAGGTCAAATTAGACATATGCTTATATAAACTATTTACATATTATTTTGGATAAATGTTTAAATTAACAAAGCTAATTTCAATGACTTTGATATATGTTGCCAAGGTCTTAATTCTGAATAAGGATCTGAGTAAAGTAAGAATAAAAAACTAAGTAATTATACACAAAATGGCACAGCTGTATATGCATAATATAAGACTGTCTCAATCAATGAACATCTAAGAAAAAATCATCATGTTTATTTGCAGAGCATGTTCATTGTTCGAGACGGTTCTATGATCGTCATGTGCACATGCGACTATACCATTTTGTATATGATGGTCCTAATATTTGGTCAATGTTGGTGTCGCATCCTTCATAAATTTGTTTTCGATGTTACGTGAACATTCCAATTCATTTCTTCAGAACTTCTTTAGTAAAGGAATAAAATTTTGATTAACGCTAAGAAAACATTAAAATTTTAGCTGCCCCTCATTATTTGTCATAAAAAGTTATTTTAAAAGAAATTATTTCAAAATAAGTTTATGATATAAAATACCTAATTTTTGTAATTTTTTGTGTATCAGTAATGTAAATTCTTTAAACTGTGTGTGAGAACACAGTACACACGTATAGATGAAAGAGGGATTACACTGTCACTTTTGCATTTCCAAAAACCAAATTCTAACTTAACCTAATCTATATCGTGCATCTTTCGACAACGCAAATTATGTATTTTTCATTTAACTTCTTCTGTTAATAATTTTTTCATAAATAATGAGCGATGGCTCATTGTTTATTAAAAACTTCTTTAATATTACTCAGGATAATGACCTTGATAACAATATATGTATGAGGTCAAGATCATTGATCTAAGTCAAGGTTGACCTAGGCTAGGTTTATTAATTTAAACTTTATTTTCGAATGTTATATTAATATGTTAAGTAATTCTCATGTATTACAGGATATAAATA
Source organism: Odontomachus brunneus (assembly GCF_010583005.1). Classification (NCBI taxonomy): domain Eukaryota; kingdom Metazoa; phylum Arthropoda; class Insecta; order Hymenoptera; family Formicidae; genus Odontomachus; species Odontomachus brunneus. Next base: position 581,502 of record NW_022639559.1, on the reverse strand, counting down.
CATATATAAATATACAGGGTAAATCATTTTAATACCCTAAAAATTTTTTCTATGTATGTTATGAAAAAATATTTCAGACAAGAGTTGTTTCACGCACTAAGGGGAAAATATAACAAAAATATTAGTTTAATCTTAAGTAACATTTTCAAAATCATGTCAGAAAAATCATCATAATTTCCTTGAGTAGGACCACACATGTACGTTTGCATTTTGCATAAATTATGTTAAGACTTTTCCAAAGCACTAGTTGTTTGCTATGTTATTTTAATTTATTAAAAGATGATAAATTTTTAAAATTATAGCGAGTAACCTACGCTTAGCGCCATCCAGAATCAACATGAACACGATAACTACTTGATCCCTTTTGTTGCACTAAAAATAATAGTCTTGCAATCATAATAAAAATAATTTAGATAATTATCTAGAAAATTTCTAGATAAAAATTATATAAAATAAACAAATAATTAGTAGATACCGCGATATCATATATATTCTATATTTAATCAATATGAATGACAAAAACAGAATTTGTATCTAAACTATTTGTGAAATTTAGCAAAAAAGTCTCTCAGTGGCACCCATCTAGATTAAAGCCAGTCATACTTCTTATAAAAATTGACTGTAATAAACAAAAAAACTAGGTACGAGAAACAAACGAATGTATAATCTTCACGCTCATCTAGATCGTTTATAGATATCGTTAGAATACTGCTGCTGTAAATTCTACATAACATAGACAAAGCAAATAGCAATAAATTTTAACTGTGACATTTAGAATTCTATCTGGATAAATTTTTTTTTGAATGAGTGCTTTTTTAATATTAATCCTTTTATCTCTCACATTTCAAAGGACTTAACATTACAAAAAATGTTAAAATAACATAATTAATAAAAATGTATTGCATTTTGTATAATATGGAAAGCTTTGTTGAATCTTTTACAATACACCTGCGATAATATTTGCTTCATGTTATCAATTGTAGTATTTTGAAGTACAATATCTTTTAATCGTAGATCCTCATAGAAAGAAATCGAATGGTGTAATAGCAGATAATATTGGTGTAATAGCAGATTATTCTATGGTTACTCTTTCAACCAACCATAGAAAGTAACGAATGTTACGCTAGCGTCTTAGAAAAATTAAACATCTGTCTTATTCATGTCATTAATGGTAGGCACAGCGCAAAGTATAGATTATTCACTATACTTAAAAAAATTCATAACTTTTTAACAGATTAGAGTAAAATAGCAAACAAAAATAGTGTTTCAAAAATATTTGAATATAAGCTATGCAAAAGTGGAAACAAGTGTATATGACTCTATTTAAAGAAATTATAATGACTTTCACTTTATCTGAAGAATACCATACAATTAAACTAATAGCTTTATTACATTTCCTCCTTAGTAAATGTATATATGCATGTATGAATATGGATATATTTTATGTGTATATATATGTGTATACATATACATATGTATGCATGTGTATATATATTTATACACATGCATGTACATATATATAGGTATGTGCGGGTACATATTTGTGTGTGTATAAATAGGCAAGCATCATTCTCTCCACTGATCGATACATATTGGATTCCTCTCTGCTAATATCGCATCCTCTAAACTCTGATCCATGTCATACGTCGCATCACCAGGACTACGGGGCTAACGGCAAGACTGATCAAGAGCTTATTCTACAAAAAATATTCTGCGCGATGGTTTGATTTTTTCTAAAAAAAATTACAATTACTAATTATATTCCATATATTGTGTCAAATAAAAAAATAAGTGCGACAATTCTTTACCGTTATATCGATTCTTGTTGGACAAGAAATATTTATTTTCAAATAAGCATTGCAAGTATTTCTTTTCAACATAGACCTTCACGGTTTTATTCTTCAATTCTGCAATCTCTTGATTTGAAATCAAGTGGTCATACAATGCGAATTGTAGATTTGGAATAAAATTATTACTCCATAAACTTTTCGTTCGGTTTATAATATTTAATTGGAAAGAGAGAAATCAAACTAGCCCTTTATTATTTCTTTTTATCTTGTGCTTTTTCCTCTATTCGACGATCGGTGCATTAACAAATTCCCGTTTTAAAAAAAGCTCTTGATCGGCTCTGCTATCTCACAAACTGGGTCTAAGTGTGTCGGGCGTGTTATGTGTGTAAACAAAAAGAAATTCCACGAACCGAAAGTTGTAATAAGTTACACGACAAGACTATGCACGTTCTCTAGGTAACTCAACGAAAACGAGAATATGATCAACGTAAACGACAATGGTAATCGGAACAATTGTAATCGCCGATAAGTGACAACGAAAAAAACGACAGTAGTAATATGAATAATCTAGCGCATATAGATATATTTATACGTAGAAACACTGAGTTTTGAGTTAACGAACGCTTGTATCAAGAAAGGGCAATTGGCCTTGGTTTCAGGGTTACTAGGCAGGCACACCTTGCTGGTTCGGTCTGGTTGGGGCGGTGTCGCCCGACGCTCGTAGTGCCTCTCCGGCTGTTGATAAAGGGGGATCTGCAAACCCATTCGGAAACGTGTTCTCGCAGTATGCCTAGTAGTCCATTTATACGCAGACTGCCCGGTAAATCATAATAAAACCGGCGATGAAGCGACTCTTTATCAGAAAAGAAGAGTCGAAAACGCGGAATTGTCTGTGGCGTTATTCTTTCTGTGAAATTTTACTTTTGAAGAAATCGTACCTGACGTCGTAATGTTTCGTAATATATTCGCGTTCTATTTAAGTATTGATTAAGATATTTGGAGACATTTGTCGTCACATATACATACGTCATACATTATTCAATTAACGCGTTATGATAGCGAATATATAACATGTAAGTAAGAAAGAATAATCTGAATAATCGAAAAAATCATATATAACATGTTACAGTATCGCTTTTTCTTTCAGTAACGTCTTTCTAACGTTTGTTAAAGCAAATTCGATAAAACGACATGAGATATGAGTTTGTTGAAGATTATTCAGATATAGAACAAGAAAAACGCAGAGGCATTATTAATTCGTTGATTCTCAAAATTGATTCTTTCGGAAACGAAATCTCGCATGATGAAAAATATTAATCCCGTATTCTCGATTGATTTATTTACGTGCGATCGTTTCTTCGTCGACCATATTACGATTTATTGGACGTCCTATATTTTGTTTTTTGTCTTATGTGCATATTGAGGGAGAGAAAAATGCAGAGGACTTATATGTGTGCATGTGTGTGTGCATACATATATTATATGCACACATATAAATGTATATACACACACACACAGAATGGGCCAAAAGTTCCGGGATCCCGTGATATCTTGAAAAATATAAGTTTTATAAAAAATGTATCAGATAAAAATAGGGTTTAAAAAGATCTATTTACTAAACTTAACAGTTTGACTTTGAGTGGCATCACAAAAATCAAAGCAAAGTCACCTTGAATTTTTTTTAATGGAATCCCCTATTGCATATTCTTATAGCTCTTCTTCAGACCTTTACAAAACACTATAATTTTATCTACTTTGAGTTAGTGTTGTCGAAGTTATCGAGCTTCTTATAGTAAGCTGTCTAGCTGGCGAAGGCAACATCGGAGAATGATCCAGCAAGACAAACATCGGAGAATGATTCAGCTAACAAAGGTAAGATCGGTAATTGTTCAGTCAACTAAGACAAGATCAGCATGATTCGATCTATTACGCATGCCTACATGATTCGAGCTATTATATATTTTCTGAGTGTATTATCATCAATTACCGATCTTGCCTTAGTTGGCTGAACAATTACCGATCTATATAGTATAGAAAAAAATGTGTATAAATAAAATATCACGATATGTGAAGCGGGCTATTATGTGGCAATAATAATTTTTGTCCAGACAAAAGAATTTCAGAGATCTTAAGATCACCTCCAATTTTTTTTAAATGGTATGCTATGTTTTTTTATTCTTAGTGCAACAGCGAATGTTTAGATGATATCAACGATTTATAATAAAATGCAACTAAAAAATAAAATAATAGTTTTTACCTTATAAGAAATGCTTGAAGTGATGTCCGTTTACATAAATACAAAACTGCAATTTTTGAATTCCTGAAGCATGTACAATTCTTAACACTTCCAGACTGATTGTCACACATAATGCAATAATTCGTTGCTTTATACCTTCTGATGTGGTCAGTATTTTTTAATATACAATTTTTTTATTATTCCTCATAGAAAAAAGTCTGAGCGATGTTATATCGTACAAACTATATCTACTCGTATTTTTCTGTAACATTTCTTTATTTTTTCTTTTTTTTTACGAAATAGTTTTTTTTTCTTTTTACGGAACGTATATGTTCTACAAGACATCTGACAATGAATAGAATGTGCAAAAGTAGAACTCGTCAACTAAACACAAAAATTTACTATTTTTTGTATATTTCGCAATATTGATAAATAAATTATTTACAGAATCTTAGCGGATAAATGAATAGGAAAGGATTTTGTAGGCATGACCTTCAAGGTGTTTGCAATGGGTTGACAATTTCCTAGCAATAACGTATAATGTATGATTATTAGGAACGTTACCGTTGTTAGAAAACTGACAATTCGAGACATTTTGGAAATTACGTCTATCAACTTCATCCAACCAATTCTTGCTCATTTACTATTATATATATTTTGATTCCTAAATAAATATTGCAAAATTTACAGATATTTTGCTTTGATATATTCTACCTGAGACACGAACATTGTTCCACTAATTTTCTACTAATTATGAGACACTAGACTCTTTTCTACAACCTTCCCATTTCTCCTCTCGTCTATTTATCTTTTTTTCTTATCTTTCTCCTTTCCCTGTCCACTCTCTCTTCTTTCTCTTCTCCAACTCCCTCTCTCCCTCCCCCCTCTCTCTCTCTATCTCGTTTCTCTCTTTCCTCTCTATTTCCTCTACTTCCTTCTCTCTTCTAAACTTATCTCTCCCTGTCCCATTTATCTGCTTACCTCTCTTTTCTCTCACTTCTTTCTACCCTCTTTTCTTATTCCCTCTCTCTCTTTACCCTTTCCCAAACTACTTTTTTTCTCTCCTCGTTTTCACCTCTTTTCTTTTTATATCTCCTTCCTTTCCCTCTCCCACACTTCTCTCTCTCTCTCTCTCTCTCTCTCTCTCTCTCTCTCTCT
>NW_022639559.1:568678-576170 GCF_010583005.1 Odontomachus brunneus | reverse complement strand
CTCTCTCTCTCTCTCTCTCTCTCTCTCTCTCTCTCTCTCTCTCTCTCTCTCTCTCTCTCTCTTGCATGTCGCATACGCATATTCATATCTCACATGAAAAAGAGGCAAACGTGTCCATAGCCAACACCTAGTTTCTGACTTGAAACTATATATTTTGACAAAAAATTCGTAAAATTTTTAAGAAAGAAACACTGTGAATCCAAAAATTCAAATTTTAATAAAGTTTTGCATAAATATTGGTTAGGTAAGTAGAAGAATTTAGAAATTTTTATTTGCTGCTAAAAAATAGTTTGAAGGGTTAAAACCACTCTTTACAGAGGCTTTCGATTTTTTTTTAACATATTTTATTTAAACTAAATATCAAAAGATATTTTATAAAAGTTTTATAGAAGAATTTCTCTATTTAACTATGCTATTCATTTTTCGAGGAACAAAAGTATTTTTAAAAATTTACTCTTTGTATCTTCTATGTAACACATTTATTTTGATAACATTCTAATTTTAATAAAATTTTGCATAAATGTAGGTTGAGTAAAATTTAGAAAATTTCAGTAGATATTAAAAGAAAATTTGAGAGTGTGAAATTACCATTCAAAGATAGAGACTTGCTTTTTTTGCAATTGTAAACTGTTCAAGATATCAAAAAATGACATGAACAAAAATTTTATTGTAAAATTATCTTTATTTAATGTCATTTATTAAAAAAAAAATTATTTTTAGGAATTTGTCCTTTGTACCGCTTCTATATTAAAGGGTATCTCTATAGATTTATAATATTATAAATTAAATGCATTTTTATTTTACATAAATAAACTTGTAGTATACTAATAAACTTTTATGTAAAGTTATAGAATAATTTTTGTGAATTAGTTGCTTGTTCTCCGATTACTTATCATAATTCATATTGCTTTATCTTATTGGTCAAAGAGGATTTAATAATTTTAACGAGTTGTAATATTAATGTGACTCATTTTAAAAATGTATCTTTATAACATTCAAATCATATTTTTTAACAACGTAGAAAGATATACATTGATATATCTAATTATGGAATAATTTATAATAAATATTCACACAATTTAATATAACAAATATGTAGTTTAACAATTATTTAATTATAATTAAAATAAATACAATCATATTTGTACTTAAATCTCATACAACAGTATAAATACAGTTAAATAATATTTAATTATATTTAATAAAAAAAGATTAAATAAAAATTTAACTATAATTAAGTTAAAAATCAAAAGTACTAATGGATAAATATTTTGATTGAATCAAGTAGATTTTTAATTAGTATGAAAATATTTGTAATTGTCTAAAAAGCAAATATGTGTTATTAAAAATTGTTTGCGATAATATAATATTTGAAAAACAATTTACAATAATAAGAAAAATGATGTAAGAAGATAGTAAGAAAATATAAGAAAATAGTAGAAGAAAGTAAGATAGAAAGTAAGTTATATATTTAAAGTAATAAGATAATGCACTAATGTTAATGTTAATATTGATTATGTTGTTTAGTTATGTTGTTTTCACATTACGCAATATAATTTTACACAATATATTTTATTTAAAACATGCTGTATTTATATTCTGTTACATAAGGACAAAATATTTACTTTATATGCAAAAAATTAGATGCTATTTAATGTTCCGTTGATAAAAATAATTTGATTATTTTGTCATCTATGATATCATATCATATTTACCGACCATTATCGTTGATATTCTACTTTTATTAACCAATGAAGACTCAGTTGACCAATAACACATATTATGGACGTTTATATGACGATAATTAGTAAAGTGTTCCTCATCGGTGAACAATATTAATGAATAAAATTAATTGTTGATGTACATTTGATGTTGTATCCATTGACAGAATGTAACACGGTTTTTAAAATCCGTAACGTGTAATTGTTGATGAAAGCTAACTATACAGAAATTTGAAACAAATGTAATTTATTTTGAGCAAGAATTTGTAATATACACTGCTTTTACTAATGCTTGACGAACATGTTCTATCTGTCGTGAATAAATCTCAAGATTAGCATACACTACTACAAGTTCATTAATTTCGTTATTTTTATGAAGCATTTCTTATTTTTCAAATGTTTGTGTACTCAAGCTTTTGGTTTCTCTTAATTTCTTAGATAATCGTTAAAACATATGGTATAAAAGACACATAACATATGATATAAAAAACACACATAAGATTTAAATACTGTTTAATATACAATGCTTATATCCTTATTGAGTTTTACTGAGTATCTCAATAAACAAGGAGTATATCCACTTGCACAGTAAATAAAAATTTTATTTCTACATGAACTTGTCACAAAAATCACAGGAGACCTAAATTAAATGATGACCTTCTAAAATATCTACTAATAATAAAATCTAAGATTTCTTAATTTTTCTAAAAATCTAGAATTTATAGTAAGAAATGTAAATGTTATATTTTTTTATATATACTATAATATAATAATTAGTACTATGATATTATAAATCAGAAAATACCTACCACATTTGAAGGTACAAAACAATATGTGCGACAATTACTGCAATATGTGTGACAATCAGTCGTGTTAAGAAGTATACGTGCTTCATAAATTTCACGATTGCGGTTTTACATTTATATAAACAGACCTCATTTCAAACACTTTATGAGATAGCATTTTTTATAATATTCATTGTTTTATTTAATACTGAATGATCTTGTATAAATTTTGTATAGATTATTGAAAGCGTTTAAACATTTGCTATTATAATAAGAATAAAAAAGTATATTATACTATTTAAAAAAAATAAGAATGACCTTGAAATCTCCGAAGCGTTTCCACCCAGACAAAGATTATTATCATCATATGAAAGCTTCCATCGTATCGTGAAATTTTGATTAAATAAATTTTCCTCTTAACCATATAGTTTTGAAGATATTTAAGATGGTAATAATTATTGCCCCATCTTGTGTCCCAGACTCTCCTCCGCATTTTTTGTGGGAACGTCGAACAAGTGAGGTGAGTGTGTGTGTGTGTGTGTGTGTGTGTACGCGCACGCGTGTATATATATATACATATAGAATATTTGGAAATTCAATAATCTTTAATAGATTGTTGGGGACACCCCAAAGATTACTTTTTGCAAATGGACTTAAAGTCAGAAATGGGTTGTTATATCATTATGACGTCAGTGATACAAGGTAACCCGCCATTCATCACATATCACAAATGCCCTGTTCGGGCAATGCATGTCCAATAAGACTTATTTATTCTATACAAAATATAATCAATTACTATTATTTAACTGTAGTACTTTTGCATGCACTGTCCGAACTAGACGCTTGTGATGTTATGCATGTGGCAGATTGTCTTGCGCCGCTGACATTTTCGTTATAACGATATAACGACTCATTTCCGACCCAAAGTCCATTTGCAAAAAATGATCCTTGCAGTGTCCCAAACAATCTCTCAAAAGTGGTCGATTGAATTTCTGAACACCTTGTATACATACACACACGCATACAGGGTGTTCTATTTTAAATAATATCTCTTTTGTAACTCGTAATAGGCAAAAATTTTCAGACAAAAGTTGCAGGGGCTTGGAAGGGGATACAAAGTAATGAAGTCAGTTTGATCTTGCGTAACAATACAAAGGTCACATAAAAATTAAATTAAAATTGTTTAATAGAATCATATAGTTTTGTTAACATAAATTGATTCCTTTGGTTATTACGCGTATAATTTAAAATGAAATTGTCGTAAAGTGTATACTTTCTGAGATATTTTACATTTCATTCTCGTACTTTTAAATACAGAATATGAAATATTTTGTAAATTTTCATAAACTCCACTCTCTTTTATCCATTCTCTCTTTTTCGACAACTTCACCTTGATATTTTATTACTAAAATATCAAGAAGATACGTAGAATTATATGAGAGAAATTGATTGCTGATGCTAATCTTTGCTTACTTGTGCATTAATAAATCTGCAAAATACGACAAAATTTTATTTAAGATTTTTCAATGTTTTCTCACAACAATTAATTTATCTCATAATTCTACGTACAAAAGTATAAGTAAAGTTGTTGAAAAGTGAATAGTTTACGAGATATTTCATATTTTGTACTTAAAAGTATGAAAATAAAATGTAAAATATCTCAGAAAATATTTACTTTACGACAATTTTACTTCATGCTTTTATATGCAGAATAACCAAAAAAATCTATTTATATTAACAAAACTATATAATTCTATTTAAAAATTTCAATGTGACTTATGTGATCTTAATATTGCAAGATCAAACTGACTTAATTACTTTGTATCCTCTTCCAAACCATGCGATTTTGTATGAAAAAATTCTGTGACAAGTTTTTGTCTATGACAGAAGAGATATTGAAATATATTATTTAAAATATATTTAAAGTGTATATATATATATATATATATATATATATATATATATATATATATGTGGGTGTACTAAGCTCGGAATGAAGCTTTCCCCTGTGCACATGTTTTCGACGTATCTGATTTGTACAACAGAATAGAATAGAGAGGGAGAAAGCAGAGGGAGGCAATAGTACATTTCAAGGCAAGCGTTACCAAGATTCCTTAGTGAATGACTGCTCCTTTCTCGATTGGACGAAAAACCTGATTGATTCGTTGGTCTTTTCGCTTCGCCACGAAAACGATTAATATTATGCAGCCGCGAGTACAATAACGTAAATATCACGTTATCTCGCAGAACGTTACGTTTAAAACGATAAACGTGATAAACGCAATCGTCGACGTGCCGCGAAGCACCGGATGGTAGCGACAATTTCTCAAGCCAAAATTACCCGTGCAAACGATCAATGTACTCGAAGTTCATTCGCCGCACAATAATAAATCTAGCGAGAGACATGTACATATATATGCGCACGAAGCTCATATATCCATTTACCGTTATCATCCGATTTGCTTTCTCGCAAATACATATTTGCACGTCTACTGATTTTCCTCTAATATGCGAATACAAATGCAATGGTTACACGTCACGATATTCGATTCGATTAATTAAGGTTTGTTAAAAATAGAAATAAAAAGAAGAAATAAAAAGATATACCGAGCGTAAACGAGAAACACGATTGTGAGGCAATCATGAAAGAATTTCTTTTATGGAAACCGAGTTTTTGACCTTCGAATGCTTAACGCCTCATACCCACAGATTCTTTTCATTCTTTTCATTTTTTGAAATAAATATCTGATTAACAAGAGTAAATAATACACTTGTGTTGTTTCAATTATCGACTGCTATATACACTTGCTTGTGGAAGTAGTATTTACTTACCCGCCGATAGATCGTTGTAAATTTACAATGTGCATAAAACCGACATGTGCGTTAAAACGAGAGCCAAAAAGTAACAAGTAAAATACGAATAATAACGAACAGCAACAATTACACCAGTTTATAAAAATTTCACATTGTTTTAATGCAGAAAATGAAAATAAATTTTTTTGGGACGCTGAGCTTGAATCTGTCGCCACAAAAATTCTAACAGGTCAAATCTTTTTAAATATAGAAAGTTAACAGCACTACGGTTTGCCTTACAATGCCATTGTTTTATATTATATATATTACTATTTGTTCACAAATATATCGTCCGAATTGTTTTCTCTTATATAATTGTAAAATGTAAAAATATTAAGATGAAAAGTAAAAATGTCAAGAAGAGTATGTGAGATTAATCTAAATTATTTTTGTTATATTTTTTAGCAATATATTGTTGGAAAAAGAAAACACGTAATCACAGAATCGCTGAAATTCGCGATTTATTCTTGTCTGTTTGCGATTTGTTGTCTGTTTACATTATATTGATTTTGTAGTCGGTAACTAAGGTAAAAATGAGTACTGTATATGTTTTGCAATAGTTGCAGAGCCATTTTGCATAGACAGACATTTAGAAAAAAGTTTATTTATTTTAAAGTATACCAATGTTTTGGAGAGAGCTTGCAAATCACGACTATGATTGCTTCTTTATTTAAAAAAAGTCGTTGAAATTAGTGCAAATATTCCATAGGATATGCCAATGGTTTATTAATAACAAAGTCAGTCGTTCGTTCAAATGATAAACCATTGCCAATTTATCCTGGTGATGTGAGCAGTACTGAATCAGAGCCATCCTAACTGGGAATAATTGAGGAATTATTAAGAAACTGTCACGAAATAAGCGTACCTATGTGTATGTGTGTGTGTGTGTGTGTGTATCCACTCACTGATAATTCACTTTGATACCTTGATACCTTGATTTCTTTCCGGATAACGTGAGTACGATGAGTGATGAACAAAGCGAACGTTTCCATCATTTAACAATTGAGAAACGTTATCGAGAATATTTGGACGAAAATATGCTAGGCAATTACAGCTGGACATACGCGAAACTAATTCTAACTTATATAAAAATAAAAATTTAATGCTCAACGCTTCTTATTTGTTTTCTACATTTAATAAAAAGTTTGTCATATATATAAAAATGACTTTTCTTGTCTCGAAAATCGAACCTGATAGCAATTTTTTGATGGCAGAGATTCATGCTCAGCGTTAAAAATTATCCTGAAAACAATGTTTAAATGTTTTTACACAAAACCTTGTAAAGTTGTGTTATCGATGCATCGAGACGACGAGATGAAAAGTATAATAAAATGTCGCTACAACATTACGAAAGTTTCTTTACAGTCATTTTTAGACGGTGTAATTAGTGATGATTTAATCGTGTACGTATCGTGTGTGTTGGTTTTCCCTCTGTTTCCGTCCCTTCACACTATCTCACTCCTCGTTATTGGGCACATTCGTTGAACGTGAAATGTCTTTTATCACGATCGTTATCCGTTTAAATTTCTCGCGAAAGTCAATAGAATCAAGACAGCTGATAACTGACCGCTGATAGCTGATTCTAATACGCGATAAAGAAATTACACGAGAGAAAGAAACAGATAGAAGTATCATACTTTATCGTAAAAATAGCAATTTCGAGATTTATCACAAAATAGATTATTCGGGATTTATCATGTCGAGTTGAGCCGTGGGGACATTTATTAGATGTTCAACAATGACACAAGCGGAACATAATATAATAATCGGGTGATCCGATTCGGAAAGATTCTCCGCAGTGGTGGACTGAAATTTTTGTTGTAACACTAAAAAAATGATTTTCTTGAAAAGTACGTATACTTCCGCTACTTATATATCTAAAAAATATATGTACTCTCATATACAGGGTGTCCCGAAGTCCCATGATGACCCTTGGTGAGAACGTAGAACGGATTGAGGTGAGCAAGAAAGTCCTGTGCCGTTTTGCGATATTCGCAATAGTTTTTGAGAAATTAATTATTTTGTCTCAACAAATCAGCGTACAGAAAGCGGCAGCGGAAAGAAAGATGCCTTCGGCCGACGTGCGACCGTGACACTCGCGAATCGTATCTCGCCGCATCCCTCCGCCCATAG
>NW_022639559.1:548761-562384 GCF_010583005.1 Odontomachus brunneus | reverse complement strand
TCGTAGCTATGGGCGGAGGGATGCGGCGAGATACGATTCGCGAGTGTCACGGTCGCACGTCGGCCGAAGGCATCTTTCTTTCCGCTGCCGCTTTCTGTACGCTGATTTGTTGAGACAAAAAAATTAATTTCTCAAAAACTATTGCGAATATCGCAAAACGGCACAGGACTTTCTTGCTCACCTCAATCCGTTCTACGTTCTCACCAAGGGTCATCATGGGACTTCGGGACACCCTGTATACATGTTCATCATAACGGTCTCCACGAGTTTTTATAATAATCAGACAGAGAAAAATTACAAGTGAAATTAACCAGTTTTTAAACGATAATAAAATGCAATAATAAGAATATTCGGAACGTTCTTTTTTTTAAAGAATTTTATCATATACTTGAAACCTTATAGATATAACCTTATAGACAAAAGCACGCTTAATTCGTGAATATTCTGATACGATTTCAGAAATTGTTCATTTTTGTTTATTTTACCTTAATATTTTTATGCCTACAATCATGATATTTGATTGGCATCGAAAACACGTAGTTGCGTATAATTGCATATAAGTGTGCAGCAGTTAAGGCCTAAAAAATGCATTCATACGTTACAATTGGATGGATGTATATGTATATGTGTACAAAATACGGACATATCAATTACTTCTTTCCGTCATTCTACGAATAAAAGTATTAAAATATACTTTTATGTCTTTCATTTATCAGAGTAGGCTTTATGTAAATATGTTTTAATTCGCCTATAATGTAACATAATGATGTCATAATTCATAGAATTCGTCTTAATGTTTCCTGTAATATTTCTTAAATAACATGAAAGGAATAATCATATAAAAAAAAATTTAAAATAAGCTTAACTATTTTAAGAAAAAGAAAAGATTCTTTGGAATGTGTAGTATTGTGATTTCAGTTATAAATACAGATTCAGTTCAGATACAATTTCTTAAAAATAATTGAATTTAATCTGTAACTATTTTCTATCCAATTATTAAAAGTGGTTTGAACCTCATGGATATCGTTACAACAAACACTCTGTATGTACATTCAACTGCGTCTTTCACACACATTTGTGTTTTTATATATTTATTATTATATGAACTTCTTGCAATGAACAAGAGCAAACCCCTTAAAAATAGGAAGGATGATATTTATACTAACAAACACTAATTGTGGAAGAGTGTTCTGTGATTATGGTTATCTGCGGAACAAAATCCACCACTGACGCGAGAACCTACTAAGCTCGTAACTCAACGAGTAACCTGTCCAAGTACAAAATCTACAAACTACATAATATACAAGTGGATTGCTGAATCGTTCCCTTTACCTCCAATTCTCTTTATTGCGGTCGTAAGACGCATAAAGACGTAATAATTTAATACTCCACGTAAATGTGCGGCGAAGGCGGTCTCTGCAATTGACGGATCCAAAAAAACTGAGAATCGAGATTAATTAACGCTCATTGAGCCTCATTGTTAGCAGGTAAAGTAATAAGTTTCGTGGGAGGAAAATCGCTCGTCAGCTTCCTGAATCGTTAAAAGTCTGTAAACGCCTCGTCTCATCTTTATACGTAGATTACACGAATTATCATATGATATAAAAAATGAGAATAGCGTTGTATAAACTAAGTAGCGGAACACTCACATAGACCTCTTCCCATTGCGAGACATACCGCACCAATCTTGACAAGCGTAGTAATCTAACAAGTGACAACAGTTTTGCAAGCCTAAGAATCCTGAGAGCTCGTCCAGCGTGTAGAATCTGGAAGGATTCGCTGAAATCCTGAAACTGCAAGTATTTTCTTTTGTTACTTTTTCGTTTGCTGCAGCGTAAACTTTACATTTGCTTTTCATCTACTTTCATAAACGATCACGAATGAGGGCAAGCGTAAATATTAATTTGAAATAATTTTACGGTAAAATGAAAATAATTGATCCTATATTTGATAATGTATCTTGTTTTGCAAACTTCTGTTATCCATCTAAACTTGCAATTTTTTCGATTGTATCTTTATTGTATATACTTTCCATTTTTATTTGCGTAAAAGCAAACGTTTTATTTTATTTTATATGTTTTTTTAACTTATCGCGCGCGCATACACACACACACACAAACATCTATTATAATCCTATGTCTATTTTACAATTTCAAATTGTATAATCCCGGAAACAAGATTAAAATAAAAGGAAAACTTTAAGATGTTAGCACATTTACATATTTTGTTGCGCTTTTCTATTATTCTGTGTTGTCGTTTGAAAATTACTTTCTTATCACCGTTACAAATTTAGAATTAAGGCTCCTGGGGAGTCGCATCATCCATCTCTTTTTAATGACGTCAGAAGCGAGAAAACGCATGCTAAAAATTCCTACAAAATATGTCGAGATAAACAGATATATCCACAAAACGACATTTGCGATCGATTAAGTACATCTCTAAAATACTCCGTACACTTTCCTTTTGTTCTAAAAATCAATAGATAATCGGAAAATTAATATGACAAGATAATGAGGAAATTAGGTTAGAAAAGACGATTGCACGTCACATTTATTTTATAATTATCTGTTGATTGTTAGAACAAAAGGAAAGTGTACGGAGTATTTTAGAGATGTACTTAATCGATCGCAAATGTCGTTTTGTGGATATATCTGCTTATCTCGACGTATTTTGCAGGAATTTTTAGCATGCGTTTTCTCGCTTTTGACGTCATTAAAAAGAGATGGATGATGCGACTCCCCAGAAGCCTTAAACATTTATTCTCTCAATAAATACAATAAATGTTTTACAATACATCTATTAAAAACTTTTATAATAACTTTCATCATGTAAGTACGAGAGTATAATTCTTTTTTAAATAAAGAGAAAAAGTAGTAAAAAGAAAAATGCATCGTTTATAATGAGTTTTACCTTCCTAAGATTGTGTTTTCATTTTCTTTTTCCTTTTTGTTCCTCTTATTAAAAGAGTATTGATGCAAAATAAAATTGTATTCTTCTGTATTTTCATAAAAAAAAAAATTACAGCTCGAACCAGTTTACTAAGAATCGTTACGTAAATACGTTGACTCGATATTCGACTAGTAGTTAAAAAGTTGCTTTAAGAGACTGCAGGAGCCAAGAGTAAATCCTGATCCCTATAAGATAGAGTCCCTATAAGATAAAGTCTGGCCACGTGTGTGTTCCTCCTTATTAGTCAAAACAAGATTTGGAAAAACATGGCAGAACCAATAGAAATTGTCATGAGAAGCAGGATAATTTAAAAAATAAAATTAGAAAATTATAAACAATTAGTAGTCTTTTTTTTATTAGACTGTGAAATGAATAAATAAAAACATAATTTTGATTGTAAACTTGAAACATTATTAATCTGCAGGAAGCGAATACGGTGAAAAGCATTTCTGATAATAGTTCTTGCATCGTGAAACACAGCACGTTGGTATTTTGAAATCTAAAAATTCATATTTCGCTATATTATCAATTGCCTTTTCAGATATTGTTTAGAATAATATGAAGTTACGATAACGATTTATATAATAAATATAATCTTTTTTATATCACAATTTTTAACTAAATTAATTTTTATCTTACCTTGGAAACAACATATAGAATAATTTTACTTATTTCTATTAACAATTTATAGCCAAACTGACACTTTTATCTTGTAATGCAATAAATACCAGTTACGTTCACATATATACGGTCGCCATGTTTTTCCAAAACTAGTTGAGTGGCCAGACTTTATCTTATAGAGACTCTAATCCTGGTCTGCCTTTGGAGATCTCATGCGAGAACGCGAAACACCGTTCTATACATATAGTTGTATATCCATACATACACGAATACTAATGCATCCCTCACGCGACGCACAGCTGCAAGTTAGTGCAGTTAGGCTACACTAATATCTGTAACTTGACATATTTTGATAGATATTACCCAGATGTTGCATTTGTTCATCAAACAATTTTTTATGTCTTCCTTACATTAGTGCCAAAGGTCTAAAGAATCCGATTTTGCATTTAAGGTTTTAAAAATTTGTAATAAATTAATATATGGGCTCATGCTGCGCGCGTCTGATATTCATTCAAATAAATTTGACTTTTCTTTCAACCTTTTTTCCAAAAAAAAAAAAAAAAAAAAAAAAAAAAAAAATGTTCTGTAGTATCCTACAGACGTTTCTCCTGATTACAAATATCACAAATATAAGGTGATTTTCTCCATATTTTGATCAAAATTTGAGAAATTCTTTTGCCTATTTCGCGGCTCTCTGCGAGAGATCTCCACTATGATTCCTGCAGACCCTTAACGAGTTTTTTCAAAGTGTAGTGAAATTACAGCTCACAAAATAAGATACGCACTAACAAACTATATGATACACAAGACGTGTACTTACTTGATTAAATATAAGGAAAATGTAGTCTAACGGTATGGAGGAAATGAGGTCGAGAAAGAACCAAGTCCTTAGGTAGTGTTTTGCAATTAACTTCGGATCCAGTATCACTTGTTCGGCATTATCCTGCTGCATTATACCTGCAATAAAAGAATAACAATTCACAATATTTTCCGTGTCGATGATTCTTCAAAATTCAGAGCTGGAAAAAACGTTAATGTTATTGCCTCATACTCTGACAACTTGCCATCATGGTTCGACAGTTTGTCACATTGCAGCACTTACGCTCGCGCTCAATACGTCCATTATGCATGCATAATGTACGGAATATATTATTAATAATAACGTGAATAATTTGTGAGAGAAGTATCTGACAAGTATAATCGATAAATCTATTTCAGATAAATGAGAAATAAACCAATTCAAAGAATTACTTGTCGCATATTATATCCAAGCAAGATAAATAAAATAATCGATAATATAAAAAAATATTCTATTTGTAAGTGGGGAATTCCTCTAAGCGTCTCCTCTAAGTAAAAAGTCTTATATGAAGTATACTCCTTTTTAACACATCATTATTCATCTATAAAAAAGAGGACGCGTAAACTATAATCAAGGGTAAATTCTTCAATAAAAAATTGTGCAATAGGAATCCGAATATCCTCTTAAAAGAAGAGGATATGCAAAATATTAGCGGCACGCACTTATTGAAAGGAGATACGATGCTGTCTGGAAATGTGCATTTGCTTGCTCATTTGTCTGCGTCCGCGACGCGGACGAGGTAATAACGCAGCGGATCGTGAGAAAAAAGTTAAGAAGCTTTTCTGTAGTTATTGCACGATTTTGAGAAAATTCTATACAGTGCAGTGAATTATGTACCATAAAGTAAAACATTTTGTGAAAGAAGCATGGTAGCTTCTTTTTTTTGGGTGTAACTTTTCGACTGATTTGACTGAGTACTTTAATGGCCTTTCGACTAACTATACTGTGTGTGTAAGTACTTTAATGGACCTTTACTTAAAAAAATAAATAAATAAATTGAATGTTATTTTTATCTTTCTGAAAAGTTCCTACGATTTCTCATAAACTCGAATTTAAAGACAAGTTTATTCCCTTTCATCGTTGTTTTCAGGGAGAACGAGTTGTTTGGAACGTAAGATGCCAATGAAATCTCAGATGAAGACAGACGCGACGCGAAATGAATCATCTACTTGCACTCTCGCTCTCACTGACCTCGACAATGCACAATGACAGTATTGTTGGGCAGCGGAGAATACTTCTAACTCCTTGACATTTCGTTATTGCCTAGGGTTTAATTTGAAACATGTTTGTCAGTTCCACAAATGTGAAATTAGGTCAGTGAACCGCGGCCGATGAGAAACTTGCATTATATCGCGTATTGCGTATATCGCCAATAGCCACAAATTTTTCAATCGTTCACCCAAAAAAATTCTATTATTTAGCGGGATCCACTTAATTCTAGAGGATTTTCCACTTAATATATGGCCTCAAAAAGATACACTAATATCTAGAAAAATGTCCTATAACCATAACATACTGGATTTAAAATTGCAATCCTGTTAATGCTAGAGGAATTTCCATCTAAAATCTAACCTAGAAATCTAACATAAATCAACTTGACTGTCAGATATTGTTTAGAGAAAACTTATTCTCAAATGCGGGTCAGTGTTCATCCAAATTGAAGGAGAAGAGCTTACTACTAGGTAGTGGCGGAACGCCGTTCACGTTCCAGAGAGAGAGAAAAATATCGAAAGCACAGTTTGCTAAAAGCCGGGACTCGAACCCGGGTCTTTCGCTTCCTAGGCAACTGCTCTAACCACTGAGCTACCATGCTTCTTTCCTAAAATGTTTTACTTTATGGTACATAATTCACTGCACTGTAGAATTTTCTCAAAATCGTGCAATAACTACAGAAAAGCTTTTCAACTTCTTTCTCACGATTCGCTGCGTTACTGCCTCGTCCGCGTCACGGACGCAGAAAACAGCAAACGAGCAAACAAATATACATCTCCAAACAGCAACGTATTTCCTTTCAATAAGTGCGTGCCGCTAATATTTTGCATATCCTCTTCTTTTAAGAGGATATTCGGATTCCTATTGCACAATTTCTTATTGAGGAATTTACTCTTGATTGTAGTTTACGCGTCCTCTCTTTTAGATGAATAATGACGTGTTAAAGAGGAATACACTTCATATAATTTTTTTTATTTAAAAAAGACGAATAGAATTACACTTACAAATAGAATATTTTTTTAGGGTGTAAGATTAGTTCGACTTTCCAGACAAATTCTACTTTATCGCATTCAATAGAAGCAAATTCATTAAGCAAATAAACGCTATTGTTGTCTATATTCTTTCGCCAATGTTCTGCCAGTATTAGAATATGATCGGTTTACTACTGAAGAAGGCAGAAAATTGAACTGAACTTTTTTATTGATCAAATACAACTTTCAGCATTATGAGAAGAGATATTGTGAACGTTATAATGTAAATGTAATATGTAATTAAGAAACTAAATTTTTTGATTATTTAATTACTTTAATTACCTTAAAGTAATTAAAGTAAAATGTTGTAACATAAAATAAATAATTACAAACAGAAAATAAAAATAACAATAAAAAATAAAATGTTACAAATTCAAAGGAAAATCTTTTGTTTACAGAAATACTTTAGCAAAGCAAAATTTAGCGTGAATTTATTTAGTTTTATATATTTTTGTATATTTTTTTATATTATTATTTTTATATTATTTTTGTATATGTTTTTATATATTTATTTGTAGTCTAGAAGAACTTTATCTCAGTTTTAACAAACCTGAGGTTGATATTATAGAATCTGCATTTAAAAGTCGTACTAAATCAAAATTCGTATTATATACTAGAAGTAATAAAGTCTATCAGTGTGTTTATTTGAGAATATCTTAGATATGTACTCTTAGATTTTTAATTAAATATTATAACAAACTAGAACAAACAATAAAACCCATACAGAACAAAATATCCATTGGATGTCCATAGATCATCCATAGCTCCATCAGACATCCATTTCCACAGTGGACGATAAGTGGATCTCTAATGGACGTCCATAATTCATCGATGATGTATATCCATATAACATCCATCATGGACGTCCACTGTACATCTATTATGGATGTATAATAGATTTTCACGTTTAATTTTTTATTGAATTTTAGTACAATCTCTATTGCATTATAGCTTTCCAAGTAGAACATAAGAATCAAAATGGTATCAATTTGACGTCATTTTGACCAAACAATGAATAAATTTATGTCAATTATCAGCCAAAAAAAATTAAATTAATATAATTTTGATTATTATGTTTTACTTAGGCTATTCCTAACAATACAAAAGTTTAATTTATTCTAAAGTATTCCTCAGAAATTTATTATAATGAATATTTTAGAAATCATTACTTGAGATATTCTGAGAATTCGTGAGAAATTACTATTATTAGCTAATATCATTTATTATATGATATAGTTGCATTAGACAGATACCCCTTATAATAAGCGTTGATTTATATATTTATATATAAATTTAATTAATTAAATTAAATTAAATTTTATACGATAAGATGGATTTTTCTCTTTTTTAATTATGCTCTTTTATAATCATTCGAATTTTATAATCTCTTATGACTTTGTCTATTTAATAACGGCAATAAAAAAAATTTATTATAAATATTTTCAAACCGAAATGGAATGTATGGTGTTTCGTAGACCTCACCTCTAATTAAAGTTTAAATTAATAATAAAAGTAAGAAAAATATAATTTTTATTAAAATTAAATCATAAAAAAATTATATTACTGCGTTAATTGCAACATATATAAACAAAATATAAGACGTTTATATCGATCGAAGAAGTGGTGTAATGTCTAAAGCAATAGCTGATAATCCAAAGATGCTGCCTCAGGTCTAAATTCGAATCCCAGTGTTAGTGCGAATTTTTAAGTATGACATAACATTTGGAATCAAGTAATCTTAAATTTCAAGTAAAGTCAACAAACGCATTGACTGGTTTTTTATTTCAACCAATTCGCCAATATTTATAAAAAAAATAGAACATTTAGCACTTATTTGAATCTTCTTTGAACATTCTGTGAATATTCTAGAATATTTTTGGACATTCTTAGGATGTTAATTTTGGATTTGTGGAACATTCTGTGAATATTCTAGAATATTTTTGGACATTCTTAGGATGTTAATTTTGGATTTGTGGAACATTCTGTGAATATTCCAGGAATATCTAGCGTTTACTGGGTACAACTTCCAAAATCGTCATCATAAGATCACAGGAACGTCCATAAATGCTCCTTCCATTCGTCCATATAAGATCACAGGAACGTCCATAAATGCTCCAGGAAATGTCCATACGAGCTCCATTTTACGTCCACAGAAACTCCATGCAGGAAGTCCAGTGGATGTCTAGTGGAGGTTCAAGAAGCGGACATGTGGATGTTTAATGGAGGTCTTATGGATCGTAACGTCCATAAGACGTCCACTGGACATTTTTGTTCCATGTGGGAATAGTTTAAGAAATTAAAAATATAAAACAATTCATACTAATCATGAAAAAATTGATGCTGATCTTTCTCGTTATTAAGAAATAATTCACACAGTACTTTGTCAAGAACTTAATAATGCATCAGTGATTATCACTGTCACTATAATCACTGAATTATTCTGTACCATTAGTAACCCTGTAATTTAAGTACTCAACATCTCTTATCATTAGTCACTAGTAATAAAACTATTAAGCAATAATAATTTATTATTGACCAACCAATAATAATTTCATGTAAAGGTTTTACACAACAAAAAATTTTATTTAAATTCAATATGTTTGACATTCTACTCTAATTTAATATAATTTAATATAATGTGAATACATCAAACAATAATTATACATTGATGATATTATGTTCACAATATTAACACAAAATTATAAACAGACTTGACATTATTTAGAACTAAATTTGATGTAAGATCGATTTATAACATGAAATGTAATATACAAAATTATTTTTACACAATAAACATTTTATTTATCACTTATTTATTTATTTATTTTTTTAATTTCGATGAATTCGACTAATCTTCTTAATTATGTTCTGCTGCATTAGTTTAACCAGTATCATCTTTGGAAAGTATGCTTACTACGTTGATTGAATTTAAACTGAGCTCTCCAGATCTTCGGTCATCTATCTCTTACGTGTTACACCACTTTAACGCTATATAAATGATAGATATATTTCGCGTCACCAAAGTTTAAAGATAGCAACTGTTAGAAAAATTAATATCCATAATTAATATCCAGAGATTAATTTTTTTAGGAAAGTCCACAATGTAATCGAAACGTCTAATAATTTGAATTTTTATAATATAGAATAATAATAGAATAATTTACGCATTGATATTAATGATTCACTAATATTCAATACATAATTGGGTTTCGTAAAATTGTTAATAATTTTATCAGCAGTATTTTAGCATTATTTTGTCAGTCATTTTTCATTGATAAATCTTTGAAAATAATGCAATAAAGATATAATATTATATTTATATTTCACTAAATAATTCGTATTTTCAGTTGACATGTATTTTATATCTATAAATGTTCCACATAATATCAGAGATCTTATATAGATCCATAAATAATTCTAGATTATATGGTGTATCTCTAATGATATATCCATGATGGATATTTATTATAGATGTTATATAGATGTCCATTAGATATCTACCGTGGAGATAGATGTCTGGTGGAGCTATGGATGTTCTATGGAAGTCTAATGGAGGTTATATTTCGTGTGGGAGATTTATTATAATTTTGGAAATTAACTGAACAATTTAACAATCACAGAATAATAACTCAAAATCATATTCACGAATTGTTTAAAAAGATACTTAAAGAATCAAGTTCCTAATTACATAATTTAGTTTCACAACAGTGAAACATCTAAAAGCACTTGATCAGCCAATTGAGATATGGGACGCATTATTATTTAATACAATATTCTCATATAACTACCAAGCATGATAACAAATTTGTCTTTTGGTCACAGATCTTTTGGTCAAAGGTCACAACATTTATAATTGAAAACAATTCGTAAAGTTAAGTATAAATGAACGCGCGGAATCAAATTAAAAGATTATGCTTTAATTGTTTAATATTGAGTCATTCGATTAAAGTCTACAGATCAACTACATGTAAAAAGTATAAACCACCATAATAACTATACTTTCTTACATCAAGATAAGAATGAGATAAAGTCTGAAACGCAGAATCATGATAAAGTATCAGATAGTACTACCAAGACTCTTCAAATCATCGCATATCCTTTAGTGATACTATCAACTGCTATAGTAAATATAAGTACAGTCATTATCATATATAAATCCAAATTTTTATTAATTCGGGATAATAATCTAATTTCATAACACACAGAAAGGTTAGCCAAGATATTAGACTTAAGTAGATCAAATGTGAACATCCCGGTTGTTGGTTTCAATGAGGCATTAACCCACATAAACCAGTCATTAAAGGCCGAGCTACATTCTAGCGATGGACGTTTTGCAGCAACTTTGACTTTCCCTATAGTATCTCGAATTATAGAAAATATGCTACTTCGTGCCATAGAAAACGGTAGATTAAATATCCCATCGAACATCAAGCTTGCAGATTCACATTTCAACGAGCCAGCAAAAATTAACACATTTATAGAAGTTCAAATGTTTTCTTCATCTATTATATATTGGTGAAATAAAACTCGAAATACATAATTTAATTTTGCAGAAGACAATGGCAACTTACGACAATGGTGTTTCAACATACTAGAACTCGTTGAAATACTAGCTGAGAAATCTAATGATTCGCATTGGTATCTAGTAAATCAGGAAATATATAAAGATGACAAACTTTATGTTTACATTGGAACAAACGACAATTACTTGGTATCATCAAACTACAGTAAGAAAATAACATTACTAACAAGAGACATGACAGAACTGTCCCTCACCGATTTTGATGCGCTTTGAATATGTTGTAAAGCATCAAAAAGTAAGAGACCTATGTTTTTTATATCAGCTTATCTCGAGGTTTAGGAGTTGAAACAGCCCCTTGAAAAAATTAACTTTTTTATTTTTATGGAATAATTCCTAAGATATGAGATATATAAAAAAGTGTTTCCTACAAAAGTTTTATAGTATTTAATACTCTTTGCAACAGCGTATTTCATTTTTTCAAATGTCAAATTTTTTACTGCCCCCCTCCCTCCCTCTCAACTCGTTACCTTCGCAAAATTTTTAAGTTTTTGTAAGGATCAAAATTGTAGAACATTTAATACCAAATCCATCCATATATAATAGTAAAAATTGGTCTTATTTTAATCGTTGGAAAACGAAGTAATTTCGGAACATATATGTACACGGAAAAAAGAGATGTGGTGCACCTAATAAAAAATATTTAGTTGTAAGTAAATAGCTGCATCATTCTACATATCTTTGTATGATAGTTATGTGTATAGTTGATTTGACTTACTTACTTTGGTGTGTCAACTATATCAATGAAGTTGCACGTGATTTGGTTGTGGCAACCAGAAATTAGTAAGGGGATCATTTTGCATAGACAAGTTAATATCGATATAGTTACATTAATCAATGCTATATTACAAAGCAGCGATGTTAGAAAACAAAAGCAATTCACTACGCGCATAGCTAGAGATGTATACATGTGAAAACTGGTTCTGAGTGTATAAATATACATTTGTAGTTGCCGCGTAATGAGCCGCGTTTGTATTAACCATGTATTATCACTGCTGCAACATAAGTAACTCAGCCATTGCTCTTTGGTTACAGCAACCACATAAATAGTTATTCCGTATTTTACTATTGAATCTGGTTGGCACAACCAGATTTCTATATGGATCAACCATATTGTTTTTTCCGTGTATGTTTTCATAAACTCACGGACTACCCGTACAAACTACCCCTATATTGTAAAAAATATTTCCGCGTTTGAAAAACATTGGAAGTCGATACTACATGTATGTTGTTTTCAATCATTCTGAAATAAGAATAAAATCCATTAGTACATGGTAATCATTTTGCCGTCATTTGATAACTGGAACTGCTTCGCCTTCAGGTTTATAATATTTTCGACATTGTTTACGATGTGTACTAGATATTTATTTGTGAGAGACAAGGGTATTCACAATAAAAAAGCATCCTGATTACACAAACTTTTAGTTTCAAATTCTACAGTTTTCCGAAACTGTTGAAATTAAAAATAAAAGTAAACTGAATTTATTGTATGCGTTTCTAAAATCTATTTTTAGGAGTATTACCACTGTAAGGGTGGTTTTTAACATATTATTACCGATATTAGATAGTTTTTTAAAGAACTATTTTTGCTCCCATTCTGATGCCATTTCAAAACATATACATTAAATTAAAACATTGGAACCTGAAAGAAAACCTTCTTATGGGAATTATCCTCATTTTTTAACAATTTTCGCACAATTTAACATACTGTATAGCTGAAAGTGTGCAACTCTCCTACTCGTAAAATTTTTTTTATATAGCTCCGCTCTTCCTTTTCAAAATAAAATAAGAACGGTGTCGATAAGTTCACTTTTGTGAAAGTTATGATTTTTCAAAACAGATGATACGTACATATATGTATGTGTATGCACTGTGACCACTAAAGGATTAATTAATAATTAAAAATCTACAAAGTTATTAGGAAAATAGTAGAAAACTCTTTTGTTCAACTTCATCTATAACAAATACACGATGACAGACGTCGCCACTACAACTCATCTATTATATATCGCGCAATCATTCAACATACCTTCTTTAATTAATCTCGGTAATTATTGCGAATATCACAAAACTATATGGGATTTTTATGTTCATATCAATACGTACTATGCCTCGAGAACTTCGAAGGTTGTTCTGGGACATTCTGTATATATAACCCACCAATCAAAAATACAATACCACCAATAAAGAACATCACACCACAATATGACTTATTTGCTTCAAAACGCGTATAGCTTCACTCAAATCACATTACTTTGAATTGAATTATACACAGTAGTTCTGTTGTCAAAGCTGTGCAGAACGATGACAAGCGCATTAAAAATACTAAATGAGTCGATACAATATTGATCAGATTCAACAATCACGCTATA
>NW_022639559.1:523063-548673 GCF_010583005.1 Odontomachus brunneus | reverse complement strand
ATACCACCAATAAAGAACATCACACCACAATATGACTTATTTGCTTCAAAACGCGTATAGCTTCACTCAAATCACATTACTTTGAATTGAATTATACACAGTAGTTCTGTTGTCAAAGCTGTGCAGAACGATGACAAGCGCATTAAAAATACTAAATGAGTCGATACAATATTGATCAGATTCAACAATTACGCTATATTGAATTCGCAGATTCTCATAAACTGAAGGCATTTGTAGCAAATATTGGTACCTCAACTTTTGGCACCACAAGTTTTTATGCGAGTTCTACTTACACCCACAATAGTTCTACAATTCATGATAAGTTATTTCAATAATTCCGAAATAATTATAAAAACCGAAGAACAAAAATATAAACTAACTTCCCGTACCTTAATATCCGGTAAAAATGGTTTCAACCACTTCATACACAATTTTATAATTTCAGAAAAGTTCTATAGTTCCTGACATGATATAACAATAGTTATATTATTTTTATATAATTTTTGAATTTTCATATTAGCCTCGTTCAAAAAGAGTCGATTCAGACATTCAATATTATAATTCCCTAAAAGAGTTCTATAGGTTCCTGATAGGTTTTATCGAGAATCTCGGAGCTCGGAACTATTTTTCCATAATTTTTTTTATTCCAAGCGATGGTACCTCATTCAACAGTAAAGTCCGGGGTGCTAGCAGTTCCAGTCAACTTTTCAGCATTTCCCGGTAATTCTACAATATTTCCGAAGATAGGTTTTAATTAGAGTTCCGGCCCATAACTATTTTTAAATTATATATTTAAAAAATTAAATAAAAATAATATAGAATAATTTGTATACATAAAGAAATCAATCAAATATGTGCTTAACTTAATCGTAAACGATGTTCAATATATATTTCTTAGATAAACATTTTAGTAAAACATCCTGAAACTCCATCCTGGATGTACTAAAAAAACTTTGGGATACTCCTCAAAACATCATAGACATGTTTAAGATAATTCTAGAACATTTGGTAATTAAGGATATAATAAACTCGTCAGCGATATTACATTTAAATCGAATATTGTAAGAGTATTTGAGAAGTAACATTTACTTTTTTGCGTAAAAATATAATTTAAATACATATTTTGATAACGAAAATAATAATTATAAAACTTTTCATGATGGATTTAACTTGTTTCATGACTTGTATTTTTTAAATTAAATTATTGTTTATTTTAATTATTTAAATGTTTACTTAAAAATTTAGCAGTTTTAATATCAGCTTATTTTAATAAACACGTTTCTAGCCAGCGTTCCTGAATAATGATGTAAAGGGCACAAATACAAGTTAGTAGCCATTTCATATTTTTTACAGTACCTCAAGTTAGAATATAGATGAAAAATAAAATTATCTTTATTTTACTTTTAATGTTTACGTAGAAATTAATTTCTGTCAATATTTTCGATTAAAAGTTAGCAAAGGAAATTATTCCTTTTATTTTAATAAATTAATGAAAATTATGAATTCTACATGTTATTTTCTTTTAACGTAAAAAATAGCAACGTAAAGGTAGGTGTGGGAACAGAAATTTGTGTTATTTAGGCCAAGTTTCACAATATCCGTTTAATTTTAACAGTTAAGTCCCAATAGTGATTGGTTAATTCTGATTAACTTTTCTTAATGTCAAATGTGTTAAATGTGTTAAATGCAATTGGTCAAGTCCAATAAAATAACCAGCCAGTTAAATTAACTGGAAGTTGTGGAACTCGGCCTTAGATCCTCTACAATTCTATACTAATTGAAACTCAGAATTAATTAAACATTTCAGAATCTTCCTTTGTGAGTGTACTCACAAGCAGTTTCTAAAAAGTTCTGGACGGAGCCAATGTCTCTAAAAGAATTAATTTTTTCTGAGCATTATTTACCCCTTCAAAAGACATTGCGTATCTAAACGACATCTTTTAAATAAAGGAAAAGTATAAATATTTGAGATAAATCAGCAGCTGCTTCGAACATATTTTATATTTATTGTCATTGTATCAGTGCGCGCTTTATACACTTCTCACTTTCTCATTTGTAACAAGCCAGAAAGAAGGGGGTGGGGAGAAAAAGACAGAGAAAAAGGGGGAATACAAAAAATGCAATATTTTAAATGAAAAAGACTATTAGATATTTTAAAAGAAAAGACTATTTACGATAACAATAATCACGTATAATACATATATATTATTTATATCATGCTGATATAATTATGATATAATTATAGTTAAATGTTTCAACATATTTCTTATTATGAATGGTTTTATATTACGCATTTATAATAAGATATTCTGATTCAAAAGCAATATAATTTTTTTAAAGGAAAAATACAAGAACAATACAATCAATATAGCGTTCTTACATATAGTATCAAATCTAACAAAACATTTTGCATTATGTCTTAGGAATACTGTCGCATTTTTTAACGCAAAAGTTCGTGTCCCCTGTTTTAAAAGCAAAGACGTTAAACTACTAGCCAGACTTTAATTTTAAGAAACGTCAATTATTATATTATTTAACTACCAGTTTTAATTTGTCCTATTTGTTTTCAGAAATAACTAAACGAAAAAGTTTACTATCGTGTTGTGACGATTGTTTAAAAATACTAATATCAGATGTTTCAACGTTTGAATTTTTGATCTTACACCTGTTGCTACATGAAACATTTCCAATACTGATTTATAAGTACCTCGTTTATTAGTATTTAAAATGGTAATTTAAAATAACCTTTTATCTTAAAAATATGAAATTCTGACAAAATTCTAAGGCAACTTTTTATCTTGCAAAACTTTGTCCGAGGTTTATTTTTTAAGTTATTAGCAAAAATAGTTTGCCTATGACGAATCTGATACAGGAAGTAAGCAGGAGCGACGCAATGTTACGTCAGACGTAGGTACTACATGGAGCATCTGCTGCAATCAGTTGATTGCTACACACGAGTCACGTTTCAATATTCACTGCCAGCATAGAAATTGATAATTCATGTTACGCATACTAAAGATCTTTATAACTGGCAATAATTTCGGTTGGCCGTCCGACCAACCAACTGATGAACGAGTTTACGGAGAGTGAAGGAACAGTATTTCTCCTCTTGCAAATTCATTGCAAGCGATTCTCTGCGCTTCATTGCCGATCAGTATATGTACGCAAATACATAGCGTTTCATTATAGATTCCAATGAAATTTATCATGAAGTTTCATAGCAAATCAGTTAGTTACATAAATCACTTACCCGTCCTGAAGTTGACGACGATGTCTATAAGAAATATCGTGTCGGAAAGGCAGTTGAAGGCTATCCATCTAGTGCTTAGGTCGTCATTGAAAAAACTAATGGCGACTGGCAGAATTATCAGATTAGCTACCAATAGGAGGAGCATGCAGAGGTCCCAGTAGAATCTGAAATAAAAGAAAAGAGAAGAATTATTTATTTCATAAGTTTATGAAATTGAGAATTAACATCTTCCACATATACAGTGTTCGGGAGCACTTTCTCAGAGGATTTTTTTTCCAAATGATTTGAATTTGATAAAAACAAATGAGTTATCTCTTTAAATCGACTTACTGAAAGAAACCAACCCGATCTTTAAGGGGAAAGGTATGGCTGCTTACCGAAATTTTCTTATGTGTATATTAAGAGATATATCAAGGATATATATTTCGACATTAGATTCAAAAAGAAAAAGAGCGGCCAAGTTTAACCTGATTTTTTGTACCTCGAAAATGTTCAATATTTTTACATATTATAAAAATTTACGGCAAGCTGATTCCAACTATGTAACTTTCTCATAAGCAGAGAACCAATTAGTAAACCAAAAATAGCTTCAAAAGTACCAAAACCAATAGATGACAACACCACGTTTTGATTTGAACTTTAACAGAACTCGATTGTGCGCGAGCCACTAAGTTCAAAGTTCTGAGTTGTCATATGTGAACAGACTTGTTCAAAATTGACTAGCCAGGACAGCAGACTATATTGTCGTCTGCCGACTAGAACAGCTGGACGACAAGACATTTGTTGATTTTGGTATTTTTAGAGCCATTATTAGACCACTAATTGGTCTCCCGTATATAAAAGTTACATGGAATCTGCTTGCCCTAAAATTTCATGATGTATAAAAATATTAGGCATTTTCAAGATACAGAAAATCAGGCTAAATATCAATGGGCGTTTGGTCGCCCTATTTAAAAAAATCTATAAGTAAGAAAATTTTGTTTTTCTGTTTTCTTCTCAAATTTGAAGTCAAAACATACCTTTCCTATAAAAAAATTTCGATAAACACGCATATCCCAAAAACCCCCAAAAAGGGGAAGCACAAGAAAATATTTTTTTTAACTTGATATAAGGATAATGAGTAAATACCATTTGTTTTTACCAATTTTAAATCAGTTCGGAAAAAATAATCCTGAACTCTTTATACATACAGGATGTCTGGTAACTCACAGAGGAACCGTGGTATATAGGTAGAATACGTCAAACTGAACAAAAAATTTCTCTATCATTTTCAACCACGTTAAATTTTGAGTCATTAATCAAAGAAGATTCGTAAATAATTACACGCCATATGGTAGATGAGTTGTGATGGTGACGTCTGCTGCTGTATGTTTGTATATTAGGTCAAACTGAACAAAAAAAGCCTCTACCATTTTCTCAATGACTACGTAAATGTTTAGTTATTAATTTTAAAAAATTGATTGAACGTAACGCGCATAACTATACACAAACTTCAGATGTTGAATCCTTTTCTAAACAAATATAAAATTCTAGCTTAACAAATATAGCTTAATAAATTTCTAGCTTAACAAATATAAAACTCCACCTTTAATTAATTTCTTAGTATAGCGGAAATCACAAATAGTAAAAGACTTTTTTGTTCTGTTTAATGCGGTCACGAAAGTTATGTAAATTATCAGACACTCTGTATTTAAAGAACACATACAAACCAAATATACACATACACCCGAGATAATCTCACTATGAAATATTCATATTATCTATCTTTCTTTAGCTTCTCTGACATATATTTCATAATACAAATAAGCTAAGCGTATTATGTGATTATATTTTTAATCTACTAAAAATACTCGTTTATCTCTTTTCTTATCTAAATTATATTTTCGTAACGGAACTTGATAAAAAGAAACGATACTAATGATACAACTTGACACAGTCTGAAAAAAGAAAATAACTTCGAAATTAACGATGAGGATTGCACGATAACGATCGTGTATATTTGCCATATACATGTACGTTTCATTACGCCCATCAACATACGAGTTTATTTCTCGTTCTTCATCCTCCTAACCGGAAATTTTCGAGGAATCATTAGTCCGCAAAGTGGCGTACGTGGATAAGAATGAGGGTAATTCTTCACTATTCCACAGGGAGGTAGCGAGAGATTCATGACGCAATGGAAGACACGAGGCGATTTCTCCCAGAGAGATTAGGTGGAAATAGAGAATGAACTTTTAAAGAGAATGCTCGTAATGCTTTATTCACGACCTACAACGCTGTTTATTTCAAGATTTTATCGCAATGATCGATTTTCGACAAAAATCACTGAGTTTTAATTAATAACGTGACAAATAATAATGCAACACGCATGCGTAAATAAAAAAATATATATCTGATTTTCACAAGGATATAAATCGAAAATCAATGAAAATAACGAAATCATTTTCTAAGAAAATATACATAATAATTCAACAAATACAAATATTCAACTTCTTAGCGTATTCAAATATACAAATATTCAACTTCTTAGCGTCAAATATACGATAAAAATGAAGACAACTATATTTCAAAGAAAACTATTCAGCAATTTGACGCACTATATCACAAATTATAACGGTTAACAAACAAATTCGGAATGTTAATTTAACAACTTACAAATTTTTGGATAATATAATAGTTTATGCAGAAGGGAAAACTGCGAGGAATTGAAAAAAAAGTTGAACATGTTTACTAGAGTACAAAAGTGGGTGAATGTGAATAAATTAAAATTACAAATAAAACAAAATACACAATAAGAAATATAAGAAAAGAGATCAAAGAAAAAAATATATTATAATACATAAATAGAGCTATATTAGAACAAATGGAAAAAAATTAAATATTTAGGCGTTATTATCGATAATAGGTTCAAATTAGATCATTGTGCTAAAAAAATACGAAAAAATAATTTTTTTAAAAATAGAATAGATAGGAATATTTTAATATTTGCAAAATATATGATTATTTTGCATATCATAGCTACTATCATAGCTCTTTATTTCGAATACTGTGCGACATTGCTAATTGGTATGAAAGAGACAAAGATGAGTAAATTACAGCTCTTACAGAAAACTATTACTGGTAGTTACTAAAGAAATAGTAGTGATTAATTACTTCTCAGTGATTCAGTAATTATTTGGCAAATTACTTATTATATATGATACGTTTTTTGTAATTTCCACAAATTGACCTATTAAAATGGTCCAGACAATCTAATGCTTGATTACTTTGTTTAAATAATAAAAAAACGTATTTCATATTTTGTGCGTCGCTGCGTGGTTTCAATCCTTTCTTACAAAAAAGTATTCCCTTACAAAAAAATATTACTGAGTAATAAATTACTATTGCTCAGTAGTTTTATTACCAGTAGCAAATGATTTTGAGTACTAAATTACTAATGCTACAGAGTAATTCAGTGATTAGGACGTTAGTGATAATCATTAATGTATTATTAGATTCTTCTGATGAAGTACTGATATATATTATTATATAGAATTGTTATTGTATACAGGGTTCCGCCATTACCGCATTATCTCTTAAGGACGGATTCCTGAGGTAATTTGAAAAAAAAAATTCTAATGCAAAAATGTCGAAACTAATAATACTTTTCAAATTATAAACGATTAAAGTTGACCAATTATATTGGCTAAAGTACGCGCGCTCTGGTACGGTACAACACACAATGATACAGATGCATGCACATAAGTGAGAATTTGCATAAGATATGAAATTAGTTGTAGTTTCTGAAAGAAACGTCAAATGTGTGACAGCTTATTGATTCTTATAAATGTATTATGATATTTTATTTATAACATTTTGACGAAATTGTTATTATTTGCAATATGTTTATTTAAATGATAGGAGAAAGGTAGGTTATTATTACATATGTTGTTGTATTTATGGAACTTCCGTATCAATATTTGAAAAAAGGACGATATGTGCATGCATTTTGTATTGTACCGTATCTAAGCGCACGTACTTTAACCAGTATAATTAGTCAACTTTAATCGTTTATAATTTGAAAAATATTATAGCCTCGACACTTTCGCATTAGGATTTTTTTATTCAAATTATCTTAGGAATCTGTCCTTAAGAAATCATGTATTATTATTGTATTATGTATATTATTGTATAATAATTATTTAATATTTATATATTTGTTATTATTTATTTATATATTTATTATAGTATTTATATATTTATATTTAAGTTATAATGTTTTTTTTTATAATTTTTTTTTGTTATAATGTTTAATTGAAAATCTAAGAACAATTATATCGTTAATCGTGTTCGCTGATATACATTATAACAATCGAATACATTATATCAGTTGCATTTTGATTGTCGTTGCGTCGTTTGTATCATTTGTATCATTTCAATAAATATTTCATTAAATTATTTAAACATAAATATATGTTGTTTGAACGATACAAGAACATATAATTATAATTCAATAGAATATCGTCACAGCTCATTGGCACATGAGTTTCAGTTCAATTATTCAAGTTAAGCAACGGATAACGCGATATGAGGAAGAGGAGAGTGACCGCTACAAGATCGAAACCACGTAGCGACGCAAGATATGAAATTGTTTATTATTTAAACAAAATAATCAAACATTAGATTATTCCATTCTAATAAGTCAATTTGTGGAAATTTAACAGAAAATGTACCGTATATAATAACTCGTCAAGTAATTACCGAATTACTGAGAAGTAATTAATCCCTACTGTTTCTCTAATAATTACTAGTAATATTTCTCTGTAAGAATATTGTACTTATAATATGCTCTAATATCATTCAAACATATTTTAATGACATATTTATTGACAAATTATGCAAACGACGCAACAATAATCGAAGTGCGACTAATATTGTTCTAATGTAACAATTAACGACATGATTGCTTTTAGATTTTGACTAAACATTATAACGAACTAAAACAAATAATAAGTTAGTTTAAAAAATATAAGATATGAAACAATTCATACTAATCATAAGAAAATTGATGCTTTATCTATCTCATTATTAAGAAATCATAATTCATATCAATACTTTATCAGAAAAAATAATACATCATTATTTTAGTAATACATCATTATAAAAAATAATTATCATTATCATTATAATCACTGAATTACCCTGTAACATTAATAACTTTGTAATTTAAATACTTAAAATCATTTGCCACTAGTGATAAAACTACAGAGCAATTTATTACCAACCAGTAATACTTTTTTATAAGGTAGACAACTTTATAAATGAAACTACTGACTTGTATTTTTGCCAATAGTACCTTTCTGTTAACTATTCGAAACCGAATAGAATTATGAGTTATTGTCATGTCATGTCATGATGTTAACAACATAACGTACCAGTGTCACTGACTGTTTGCTCTTGAAATTTGGTTATCCGATTGCTTGTATGAATATTCATGTTATTGCATTCAGTAACGCGTTCTATTTCAATATCAGCAAACGTAAATATAAAACAAACACATAGCAAAAGTACTGTACATCATTTTGCTCAAAATACTCAATCACACTTGGTTATCTGGGTAGTGAGTATTTCAATAGTGCAAACATCCAGCCCCTTAATCTTTTTCATTAGAATGCTATGAGAATAAGTTATAAAAATTAAATCATTTAATTTTTTCTATTTTATTATCGGTGTGAGGGATTTGAAAATCATTTATTTTGTATATTAGATCAGTAGCTTCACAAGGCATTATGGAAGAGAAAGGTTATCTGCATTTTTTTAATTCTTCATGCATACAGTATGTGACTCATCGACTTCATAAATATTATTGCATTTTGTAAAGCTTGCTCTTGACACGTTTATAGAAAAATATCCTCAATTTTATAAACACACTTTTCTCTCGTACAACGTTCATGCGTTATTACATTTAGTAAAAGATGTTGAATAACTAGTTGCTCTAGATTTTTTCTCAAGTTTTTCTTATGGAAATAATATGTCGTTCTTCAGAAAATATTTAAGAAAACCTCATACTCCTCTACAACAATTAGCCTACAGATAAACCGAGAAAGAAAAAAGAGAGAAACTTACATTTTGCGTTGTGCTGCTAATACAATTAAAGTTTATAGAAGACATAACAAAAATCCTTTGCTTTTAGGACTTCTAATGCACGGTTTTCAACAGAAGCTGCAAACGAGTTTTATCTTTATAAATATTAATTCCTTATGCAATACATGCTGTATTCTTCGCGACTCATTAGTGTACATTATATACAATATATTTCAACTGGATAATTTATATTATTTGATGATAAAAAAATTTTTAATTGTTAAAGATTTTTATGATATCGGTGTCCGCTCTTCATCTCTCTTTGTCCATTTGTCCATTATGTTTAAATGCTCCGCATAGTGTAACAATTTTAGTATTGTATCTATTAATAAAATAAAAGCTAAATGTTATTTAATACCATGCTGGACAATTAAAATTGAAGAGAGCTCAGATTTCAGCATTATTGAGTCTATCGCTGAAAAATATGTTGTTTTGGTTCTTCTATAATCACCATACGTGCTACGTTCTTCGTATTTCATTTTACATAGCACTTTTTGTAGAATGAAGTATTTTTATACAGGTATCTTGTTGTAATATTATGTTTGTAATATATGAAATGAAAAATAAATTATGAATGTTATTACTTTTTTAGATAACATTTTTCTATCTGTAAAACAAATGTGTTTGAATATACAGTAATTATTTCTATTACGAACTATATGTACTATATGTACTATATGTTTCACTATATGTATTCAAATATATGTTTCATGCATATAAAATTATATGTTTCATATATTTTTTTTGTCAAATTGCTTATATCAATGTCAGGATGGAGGCTAAGAAGAAAAAGCTCGTCGTTCATAAAAAAAAACACGGACAATTTGACGATTCTATTGTACGGAATACATATCAAACAGAACGATCAAGACAGTAAATATATATTTATATTGTTAGGTATTTGCTTATTTATTTTTAAATATCATTCATCAAAAATTATATTTCAAATTGTAAATTATAACTTTCGCTTACAGTACAGGCTGGTGTAATAATAAAAAATTATTAGCTGCGACTATAAACAAAAATAATCTATATGAGAAATTATATGAGAGATACAACACTAATATTGTTACACAATATCGATGGTCGAAGAAGATATCCCAATATCATAAAACTTCAACAAATATAAACTATATGAAAAATTGATTATTTTCATAGAGCCCTGAGATATAATACTGTATCTTTCGTAATATAACTCTAACTTGCGAAATTATCTAATTCATTTTGTGAAAACAGTATATCTTTTATAAAACAATATTGCATTGCACAGAAATCATTACATTTAAAAAATAATTGAAACAAAATTTTTTTAATTTAAATTATTTAACGGATATATATATATATATATATATATATATATATATATATTTCCGATTAAACGATTTTTTTTAATCGTTATTTGCATTAAATTCACTTTTGGTTTCTTCATGTGTATAATAAAATGTGTTCAAATTTATTTTCAAAACGCATTTTAAAACTTTGAAATAATATTTCTATTATTTTTGGTTATACTAAAATTTCTTACAATCATATGCAAGGTTTAAAAGTAATAAAGAAAAAACGCAAAAAAGTTGTTGAGCTTCATATAGCAAGAGAAATAAATCTTTGTAGAAATATAATCTTTAAACAGATTTGAAGTTACATTTTTTCTTTTTTTTTTTACAATCCCGGCTGAATCATTATTTTATAGTTCTTTTTCATCGACGTATTTTTGTGCCAACTTTGTTTCTTTAAGAAATATTTTGAAACTTTTCAACATATATGTATGTAGACTTTTCCTTCTCATTCTTAATATATTACTCATAAGCAAAAATAAACACATTGGTTTTTTAATACAATTTATTATGAATTTATCATGAATTAATTTATTTGCAAATAGTTTTACCAAAAATAATTTTCTTTCACAAATTTCATGAATATCATGTGAATCGAATCTATGTTTTTTTCTGTTATATACACGCAATACTATAGTAAATAAGGCCAGTTATTACTTTTTTGTTTTGCAAATGTTTTGCTTTTGTTATTCTATGTGCTTCGTATTCTTTCACTTAAAAAAATCGTTTTCTAAAAATAGATGCTGTATATATTCGGGATAATAACCCAACAATAAAGTATTTTGTCGTATTGGATATTCCTAATATTTTGACAATGCAAATGAATAAATGCTTCATATTCCAGAGTCAGGCTAATATAAATAAAAACAAATTCGAACTTGGAAAGTATGAAGCACAGAGTAATACATACATAAATAATGAGAACATCTGAAGTACAAAAAATCGTGAAGATATATCCAGCAAACATAACGTTACATGTAACGTACATGTTAATTGCAATTTCTTACCCAACAATGTAACTGTTATATAACACGTATATTATATAACAGTTACATTGTTGAGTAGGAAATTATAACTAACATATAATATTTTTACATGTAATATCGTATTTGCTGGGAATGTACATGATTAATTTCATTATGATTTACATTAAAAAATATTATGTAGATATACAGGGTGTCCCATTTTAACTTTCACACCGAAATATCTCAAAATGTACAAAAAATACGGAAAAATATTTCAAACAAAAGTTATATGGTTCCATGGAGGACATAAGGTAACATTGGTTTGACCTTGGGTGACGCCGCCAAGGTCAGATCGAGGTTTACATAAATAAAAGGAGATTAACATAATTTTAATTTTAACATAATTTCATAACATATTTTTTAATGTTTTGTCATTTATAGTCATGTTTAATATATTCCTTTCTCGTACTTTTGCGTTCATTGTATCCTTGTCTTATAATTTGAGTGAAAAAAAACGACAATAAAACGAAAAAAAAAATTGGCCCGGGGATTAAACCACTATTCAAGATTCGCTTCTCGTCTTGAATGTTCTTGAACGCGTCTTGAACACAAAGATGCGTTAATGATTTAGGTGCTCTATGGTTATGCACCAAACACCCGTGCTCACATAATGTTTGCACTTCATGTAAAATCGCTCGGGCCGACGGATCACTCGCGCACGTCTGAGAAATCGGTTCGCGTAAATACGAGCTGCGCGACACGCACATTTTTGCCCGCTTAGCCCGTAGACAATAATAATGTCAGTATATTCCTGTGGAGTAAATCGCAATTTTGTCACGATAAAGTGCACACACACATACACACACACACACATCACTCGTTTACAATTATATTTCACGCGACTGCATCCGTCGAATACACGAAGCCAGGTAAAAAGAAGATAGACATAGACAAAAGGCGATTAAGCAGTGGCGAGCTTTTGTTTATGAGTCTTCTTTTTGCTCAGCTTTGTGTATCCGACTAACACGACATCTATAGTCGCATGAAATAATTGTAAATGCGTGATACATTACCGTGGTACACAAAAATGCGATTCATTCCACAGGAGTATACTGACATGATTATTATTAGTTCCACGAGCTAATGGGCGAAACAGCACGTGTCGCAGCTCGAATTTACGCAGAAGTACGCGACATCTATCAGCTCGAGCGATTTTACTTACAGTGCAAAAATTACGTAAGAGTGGGTGTTTGGTGCATAACCACAAAACATCTGGTGCATCTTAGTGCGTCTTCGCGTTCAAGACGAAAAATCTTGAACAGATTTGGCGAAGATTCTGGGACGAGCGTACAGCACGTGAACTGTCGCGGTACGCGGTATATCACATTTTACGTGTGAATGCTTTGCATCCGTATCCTTATCAGCGTATGCAACAGCTGCTGCTGAGAGGTGCACAGCGATGAATAGATGGGTTAATTTTTGTGAAAATGTTATTATTGACTTTCCAATACTTCATTTGATATTTTAGACTTTTGCGATGTCCATGCATATTAGATTTGGTTTCCGGGTTTGAGCCGCGTGGATTCTTCTTTGTTTGATTCCGCGAACATTTCAGGGAGGAACGATCCGATGCATCGAGCCGTTCCTCCCGGAAATGTTCGCAAGACATCGGAATCAAACAAAGAAGAATCCACACGACTCAAACTCGGAAACCAAATCTAATTTCCTTCTCGCCAGTGTGTCCATTCACGTACGGAAACAGCTAATTTTCCAGCTCGACGGAGTTTCTGCGCCGGAAAGTACGTAATGTGCTAAACGTGCGTTATTCAGGTAAGTGGATAGGGGTGACGGTCCTACCATCTGACTAACACGATTGCCAGACTTAATCCTTCCTAGTCACACTTCCTAATCGTAACAAGTTGGTTACATGCGGTGTGGCATACTCCAACGTCATTTTCGCCATTTTAATCAGATCGCATTTTGTTGCCATTTTAATCAGATCGCATTTTGTTGCCATTTTAATCAGATCACATTTTTAAATTATTTAGTGGTGTTGACATATTTTTGAAGGCCATAAAAACATGTTCCAACAGTTAAAAAAAAAAAACAAAAAAAATCATATATTTAAATTTAGCGTTAAATTAAGAATTTTAGAAAAATGAATTTTTTTTTTTTAAATTCGCCAAATATTCAAATAATAATATTAAGGTCTAAAAGGTTCTTAAAAATTTTAATGCTCAATGTACTTTTTGGAAAAAATTATTTATAAATGGGTCTTAAAAAAAAGTTATTTTGCAGTGGGGTGCACTACACCCCGTTCTTGCTCTACGGACTGTTGGAAACACACTGACGCCGAGCCAACCAAAATATTTAAACATATAGTTGAGAGTCTTGACTAACGGCCGGTGGCACCACTGACCTTATTTTTAATGTTTAAGGGCGCGTAATTTG
Source organism: Odontomachus brunneus (assembly GCF_010583005.1). Lineage (NCBI taxonomy): Eukaryota > Metazoa > Arthropoda > Insecta > Hymenoptera > Formicidae > Odontomachus > Odontomachus brunneus. The sequence continues at coordinate 534,550 of NW_022639559.1, read as the reverse complement.
AAAATTGCTTGGGGTGCTGTACATCCTAAGTGACCAGGAAGGATTCAATGTTCTAGATTTTTTGTACGGTGATATATTAAATATCTAGTGGAGCATTGACGTAATAGTAGAGAAAGCGAAATACGTGAAGTTATTGTTGCAGCCTTCAATTACGCCGAAAATGGCTCATCGTGCAACGCGCAATTTTATTCGAAAGGCCGAACTCTGTTTACGAGAGAGAGGACGGCACTTTGAATGAATGGATCAGGCCTATTGGGGACACCACTATTAAAAAGACATATTATGCTATCTATCGTAAAATGATGAGGAAATGATAGCGCCTGCTCATTTATAATTTTTTGGCACGCGGCCATGTGTCATACATTATTTGTTACTCCGCCACTCGAAATCAACTGTTACTAAGAAATCGTCAGAAGTAAGCCATTTTTTTATACATTGACAGTCATCCTAGACATCTTTACAGTGCCCGTCTCATTGCTTCCCATGCACTCATTGGCTCGTACGTTATAATTAATTACGGAATAAATATTACGAAAATTACAAAATAGTACTAGTAAAAATAGTAATAGTAATATATATCTTATTTTGACTCATTCTACCTGCATACTATGGATATATAAAAAATTTTCAGACACCCTGTGTGTGTGTGTGTGTGTATGTGTGTATTGATACGCGCGGAAGAAAAATAATAAAGTACGAGAATTATTAAACATTATTTTTCTTGGGTTGGCTTTTAACAGCGCGCAGCTATTTTATGATATTATATAATATTATATATTATATATTATATATTATATATTATATATTATATATTATATATTATATATTATATATTATATATTATATATTATATAATATTATAATAATATAACATTAAATTATTACATATTAATTATAAAATTATATATCTTTTATAATTTGTTTATCACAAACCTCTAAAATTGAGTCACATTGATGTAAACTTTTTTGATTTTTTTCCTGTAAGTCTCCTTTAAATGTATTGTATATTTTATCAATTGCAATAAGTTTTCAATCCTCGCCTAAAGAGTGACACGATGCACTTTTACATCCGACTTGCATCTCGATTTGGAATGCAAGATAGATCGCAACATTAATAACCGGAAACCATCTATCTTTCCAACGCAAAAATTCTCCAGCGAGCCTCATTTTTTCATAACAGAATAAAGAGGTCACGTCAAATTGAGAAGGTCAAGGAGGTCTCTAGAATGGCTCGATGCCGAGTCGAGAAGTTTTGATGTACGATGCCGCCGTTATGCTCCGAATCGTCTAAACCAAATTAAGATTAATGCGACTGGTTAGTAGGAACGTAAAGGAACAACAGAAAATACACAGGGTGACTCCGATGTCGATGAGAAACTAGAACGAAAACTTATTGGCAATTTGATAGTGTAAGCGCGTGGGAGACCGTATCTCATCAATATCGTGCTAACAGTATTTCGCGGAGTTCCATTTCATCACGCTTTTCATACGCATAGATCATAGCATCGCATCGTATTTTTCATATCAGCGCTCAAATATCGGCTATGGTCTGCAAATTAATCACGCGAATAAAAATTCGGAGCACGGATAAAAATACACGTAGCTATCCGAATATATGCTGCAATTCTAAATAGAATCGTAATATTCTTTACTTGCTCTCGTAAAATTCGTAAGAACTTATGAATAGATCTACAATTCTATACGTACCGTATAGCATACGATCACTCATAAATATCTATGATTTCACATAATTTACGATATCTATAAGTATACAATATATGATACGCATAGAATTGTAGATCTATTCATAAGTACTTGCAATTATTACGAGAACAAGTTACGAAACTTACGATTCTGTTTAGAATTGTAGCAATAACTTATAATTACTTCCTGGAAAGAATATAAGGACCGATACTCGCGTATGCAAATACTATATTATCTAATTTACAGAGAGATATACTGACGATATAAATAATATTATAAAAGTTATAAATCGTCATCTTAATACACTGTTGATTATTTTATGCATTAGTTAACGTATATTATTTTTTATTGGCTATTTTGCACAATATCAAGTATCACGTTTTAAACGATTTTGATGTTAAAGTTTGTCCTTTTTGGGTCAATGGATTTAACCAATTTACCCTAGGATGGACTAATTTGTGTGATTGTAAATGTGCATATGTATATGTGTGTGAGAATTTAAAAAAATAAAGTAAAATTGTAACTTTACTTACAGTTTGGATTTCTCCTTAAATATTTCAATTAAATTGAATAAAATCTGAACTGTTCGATAGTCGGAGGAGGACTGAGAAACCATGGATCGGACTGAAGAGGTTTGTAAATCGACGTTTGGGAATACGAGTATAAGGTGTAACACGACGCTTAAAAATGATAAATCACTTGGAGAATGTTTGTTAGAAAAAAAAACCTTTTAATCTATACAATGAACTATATGTGTTAAATTTTGAATGGTTATGTATTTGTTATGTATTTGATCAAAAGTTCTAAATCAATGTTTCTGAGAATATGAGAAATGTTTTCTGAGTGTCGATCAATATATTCATTAATTTGTCGGTAGTTGCAGCTGCCTTTTATGGGCAGATGGTGAGATATCCCCACATGAGTTCTCCCTACCTTTTTCGTAGAAGCCCAAGTAGGAATTTACTACTGGCATCAAAGTGACCCAATTTATACTGATTTATGGTAAACGTTATTGGCATAGTATCAGATGCCAATACGGGTTTAGTATTGGTGTAATGCTGGGATGATAGAAAAGGGCCAGTATCATAAAATAATACTGTCACAGTACCGAAAATCAGTACTGTACCAGTATAAAAAAAGTATTGATTTCTAGCACAGAGGAAGTACCTATTCCCAGTACTGGGCTAGTATCGATTCCTAGTAATTTTTATTATTTGTACAATTGTTAATATCACAACTATATAGTATGGAAAAAAAGATCAGACTATGGCCGGGCTGCTCTCGTTTGTACCTATACATGTCTATTTTTAATAGTAATATGAGGAAATATCTTCGGGGCGACGGCTAGAATCGAACTCGAGTCCTCCGCTTGTCAGTCAAGCGTTCTTACCATTGAGCTATTTAGGTTTCGCGTTAGTGACCTCTTCCGTTTTTCCATAAAGGACATTGGTATCGTCCGTTTTTCGGTACCGGCACAATACTAGCCCAATATCCTCTATTGGCAGATTGTATACAATTTTTACTTAAGTATCCAGTACTGATTCTACGAACAGGGTCAGTACCAATAATAAAGCTTTTTTAATACTGGGTCAGTACCGAAAACAACAAACACTTTTCGGTAATGCCCCAGTACGCGTATGGTACGACTATCCAGTACCAAACCTTAGTACGGAGCCAGTACCAATAATACAGTTTTTTTTATGTTAGGCCCAGTACTAAGCCAGTACCAAAATCGGATATCCGCTTTTCGGTATCAACCCAATATCGGACCATTTTTTCGTATTGGCTAAACGTATACGATTCCTACTTGGGAGGGGAAAGATACTTCTCATGACATATGAGAAATAATCAATGATTGGGCTTTGATGTCTTCTTATCTGTCTATTGTTCATTGACCACTTAGGACGTTTATCACATTCCAGGTGGTAACCAATGCGCTTAGTCAAAATAAAGAAAAGTTACGTCGAACGTAACACAGGATTGTATGAAATGTACATATAAAATCCGAGTAAGCTTGTTGCCAGCAAATAATGTTCGAGTAATAAAACATGAGTCAATTCATGTCCCCAATAAAAAAAGTTTGATGATTTGTAAATTTGATCATTTTTTTATTTGATCATTTGTAAATTTTCTCAAAAAATTCCCTTCCTTCTTACTTTTCCTTTTCTCTCATGAAACTTTCCCGTTTTACATATATATTTTTGTCTTATCGCTATGAATAAGATAATATTTCTTAATTATTTATACTTATGTAGGACGCGTTAACTTCTAAATTGCAAAAATTACATTGATAATTATGTTAACAAAGCTAACTTATTCGCATAATCGATTACAGTTCGTCAATTGTGTTAACATTATCCCTTATGAATTGGATGGTTTTCATTCCGAGAAAAAGTATTCATCAGAGGCCAAAACGTAATAAATTTTAAGAGTTTCCAGGAATCAGTTACCACATGCTTGTTAAAGTAGATTCCTCAAAAAAATGACATAAATTCAGATGGAGTGTGGCGTATCGCCAGGTAGTAACCTTAGGGTATTTTTAAGTCACTGTTTGCTATTATATGTGTCTACATACGTGAAAAAATATTAATATAAAAAATTTTGGAAGATCTACTTGGTCAAATGACCTTATTCCGCGTAATTCGGAGTATTTCTGAATAAAACTGGAGTTTTTTCAATGCTTCAATTGGCATCCATACTTAGAATAATGGATAGGAAATTAATGAACCTAATAGAAATATAAAGAGAACTAATATTCATTCATATGACTTTATATCGATGTTGCACTACATAAGCTTTCCATGTGGTTTAATAAAATGTTATGATATTATTCTGTTCAATAATATTTAATAAAAAGTTCGTACAATTAATATTTCTTAATATATCATAACAAATTGTATAAGGAAAATTCATTAATTAACCTCTTAACTGTTGGATGATAAAATATTTGTCCAAAATAATCTTGACAATGAAGTTAATTAAATTATAAACAAGATACTTTCTAAGGTGTTTGAGGTTCACTAAATCTCAATTTGAGGTAAAAATTTTAAAATTTAAAAAGGCGAATTCAATATGGAAAACTAAACATCCAAAAACTCATTCTCCAATCTCATAAAAAATCATATTGAGGTTTTCTCAATTATTTCTAAATCCGAAGTACAAATTTTTTATTAAAAAATGGCGAATTCAATATAGTGGCAAGAATTTTTTAATAATTATCAATTAATACATAATGTATAAACATTGGTTTTCAGACGTTCTCCAAGCCAGTAATTTCGAATTCGAAAGAAAAGTTTCAAATAAAAATGATGGATCCAAATAACGGCCGGAAAAATTATTCAATTTGTATGAAAGTTGAGTTTTAGGAATTTTTGGATCCATACAATTTAACACAATAAAATTTAAGATCGAAATTTTATTTTAATCGAGAAAATTATAAAATAAAAAAAAAGATAAAATTTTAAAAAGAAAACATGAAAATATTTTAAAAGTACAAAAAAATTAAAAATAAAAGAAATTTAAAAATAATACGAAAATGAAGTGTAAAGTTCAACGACCTCAATATAGTACACTCTAGAGTCATGAATGATATTATTTGAAAAGTTTTATATATTCATCAGCTAATGTTTTGACACTAGTATTTCTAATAAAATTGCAGTAAAATAGTTAGTAAATACGGCTCCTAGATATTCGAATAAATGATTATTCGGATATCCGAGATCGGTTCAGAGCTGATACCTCAAAACCGTATTATTCAAGTTATTAATGGATTCACGTATCATGAGATATACGAACAGTTAAAGCGTCGGATCTGGAACCGAATCTAAGTTTACGGCGGAGCCGGTCAAACGTGTTCGTAGCAATTGAAATCATTTGACAATTAATAAATCAATATTTTTTATTTGCTGTCACGACCTAATCTGAGACCGGATCTCAAGCCAGGAGTGATACATTATTTCTCCTAAAGATTTGATGTCGAATTACAATTTCGAAGCCAAAGAGACACGCGCAATTAAGAATAAAGGAAATACGATTGCGATATACGAGAACGACTCTATGCAGAAACCAATAAAACGCAAGAAGTATTATCGTAAGTTTTATTTTGTTGCATTTCTACCGTTTACATTTCGTAAAAGTTCTCTTCGTATTGTTTTCTCACTCGCATTTATATTATCCAAATAATACTGAAATATTAATCAATTCCTACTATCATACGAATCTTCAGCTACCATAAATCTGAAAATATCAAAAACGATTACTATATATTGATAACAATTTCTTATACTTATCGGCTTGCGAGCTTATATTTACCGAAGCGAGCTCATCGTCATAAACAAGTATTAATCTGTTTTTTATTTACATGGCACTTTGTAATTTGGCTCAATTAATTTCATAAAGTTGTGAGAATGAATAAAAGCGGATTCGGCACTATCATTTTTACTGAAGCTTGAAGAGTTCAGCTCTTTGTCATTCTCAGCTCATTCTCAGGTCCAGTCTGGTCTCAGGTTAGGTCGTAATAGCAAATAAAAGATATCGATTTATTAATTGTCAAATGATCTCAGTTGTTACGGACGTGTTTGACTGACTCCGCTGAAAACTTAGAGATTCGGGTCCGGATTCGACGCTTCAACTGTTCGTATATTTCATAAAATACGCGAATCCGCAGATCCGCGGATAATCCGAATTAGTCATATTTATCCTGTACCCGAATAATTGGGTAACCGGATAATGTCAGATTGGATTGAAGTCTTGAATTGTAGATCTATATTTTAAACGTGAAAATGTTTTTATAAAAATTTTTATAAACCAACTTTTATGTCAACTAAGCAATATTTTAAATTTTTAATCGTAATATTAAATCGGTCAATTTAACAAATTTCTATTTTAGAAACGGAATCAACGGCTTTAACAAAATCAAAATTATTTTGTATGTAAAATGAATCATTTTGAAATTTTTCCTATGCTATTGAACTTGCAATTTTAAATAGATGAATTTTTATTTTGAATTTGAAATCAACGACTTCAAAAATTTTGAATTTTAATTTTTATGCAAATCGAATGATTTTTTAAATTTTCGATTCGCCATATTGAGTCTGCCATCTCAAATTTCTTAATTTTAACCTCGGATTTGAATTTAGCGACTCCAAATATATAAAAATATAGTGTCCTGTTCCAATTACTCCGTTATAAATATTTTGTTTTAAATGTGTTGATATTTTCGTCAACAATTTGGACTATTTTTTTCCGCGGATATTTCCGTCATTAATAGCTAAGGGATTAAAGACAATTTCGGTATAACGTTTTATTAAGTTGACATTATAAACGAATTTGTTACAGCAATTTTGTTTGTGATTAACTCTACTTATTTTACATTTAGAGGAAAGTTTTATCAACAAACTTTTAGTAGCCCTATGGATCCTCCCTTATTCTCAATCGCTGAAATTGTGTTCCAGGATCTAGAAGAAAAGTTTCTTGAGAAAATCCCGATATTTATTCCTTTTTATTTTACATATGTTGATAACATTATTATAGCTATTCCCTCTGAATTTACGGATGTTCTTCTATCTACCTTCAATTCTTCTCACCGCCACCTCCAGTTCACTATAGAGATTGGAACTAACAACAGCATCAATTTTCTAGACACTACAATTTATCTTGATCAGGGTTGCATCATCTTTGATTAGTTCCATAAACATACCTTTTAGTACGTTACCTACATTTCTTATCCTTTCATCCATTATGTCATAAGACCAGTACTATTTGCGGTTTGGTTGACAGAGCGGTGTTGCTAAATCATGCCAAGTATCATCGCAAAAATTTGGATTTCGTTACAAAAACTTTAGTTAATATATATCCCTTAGATCTAAACTTTAGTTAATGTATATCCCTTAGATCTTTTTATATTATTAATCATTGCCTTGCATCTCTTTTTCATAAACTTAACCGTCCAAATACCATTAACAACAGTAACAATAACTGCGGCTCAGCATTATCATGCGATTTCTTTACTGTGCCTTATTTGGAAACAATATCTAAACGGTTCGATTATTAACAAATCGTATACTAAAATCTTTTACTTATATGAACAAATTAATCTCGTTAAAGTACACAAGAATAAACTTCCTATAGAAAAAAAGACAAATATAGTATATAGACTACAATGTCCTGATTTGCGATGCGACATATGTAGGTCAAACGGGAAAAAAACTGTGTACATATATTTCGGAACACAAAAGAAAGTCCTAAATCATCCTCTAATCTTTCAGTTGTTCAGAAACATCGTCTCCTACATGATTTCAACTAAACATCAAAATTTTACGTAACAAACCGAATTATTTTAAGAAATTAATTGTTAAGATAATTTATATTAAAAAATAGAAACATGGCTAAAATATCCAAAACGATATTGGGGGATAATTATCTTGCGATTCTGAACTCTTTATAATGTTTTTATTCTGTGCGACATGTTTGATTTATACAACAACATTATTTCGTCTCTTGTCATCATATGTGATGTGCGCGTTGAGCAAGTTTGCATTTAATTGTCGCATTGGTTGATTTAACATCTTTTAAACCCTAATTACATCATTTTCTGCGACATCTACTTAGCCGCTGCTTAGTTTCAGGTAATATATTTTATTCATATTTTCATTTTATAAAATATTTAACATCCTTAGACGTTGCTCCTTTAGTTTTATATCAATATTTCAAGTTTTAGCTTTATTTTTTCGACATCTCTTCAGACTAACCCTCACTCGCTACGTCAATTTAAGCATGTCGGTGATTAGCGTCTGCAAATGTTTGAATCATATTTCTTGCCTAAACCATTGTTATAGCGGTTGAGTTTTTATAAACACACTATGTATTTTTCCTGTAATTTTTGTCTCTTTATCTCGCCAATGACGCGCGTTCACTAGATGTTGACTTACACCACCGTTTTTTAGCATTCGACTATTTACGATTATTTATTCTTTTTATGTATTTCTCTAAGTAGTTTTCTTCTTTTGTTTATTATCACTAAACAGGATCTAACGAAGAATCGAACCGCGTATGGTTTTCAAATTAATGTTCTTTAAATAAATATCTCCTCACACTCTTTGAGAATTGTATTAACTATTTTTGTTTAAGTTAATCTTGATCATACTATTATATTTGTACGTTGGCTCTTTATAGGTCTTTTTCTCTTATTGTTATCGTGTTATTATTATACATAAAAATATTGTTATCGTTTTGGGACTCAGTGTATTCATTCTTTAGTATATAATTTCATGTTGTAAACGATAAAGAATACTTTTTTATGTTTTTACATCACATATTATTCATTTTCTGTAAAATAGAAAAGACAAAAATGAAATATAGAAAAAACAAATGCAAATATAAAAAATGCAAGAGTTGCACATACCAGTTTAAATGGCTATTTAAAAATATACGTATTCCATTTGATTTAAATTAAATAACCTACAAAACTACAGAATCTGCTGCGTTTATACCGCCAATCTGTTATTAGATTCTATCAATGGATTCTATACACTTTCTGCTCTTTATCAACAGGCGCCGCTTTCTGCCATTAGATTCTATCAGCAGACTCTGTAATATTACTGACATCAGTTTATCAACATCATCTGATAAACAAATTTTGTATGCAATCTGTGACCTTTCTAACAACAGACATTGCTAACAGATTTTGCTTAAAATCTGTTTTCGCAGATTTCCAGATTTTGAAGCCATGAAAAATAAGCTTTTTACTTTAAATATATTTTTCTTAACATGATTGGTTCAGATCTTTCCTTTAAAACAATGAATAAAGGTGACAGCAATTGTCCATTAACAGAAATTCTGGGTTAAATAAGAGAACTATGTAGATAAGATAGATTGAATATTTTTTTCTACTATCTTTGTTCCATCTTTTTCTAAAGTTCTTCCAGAGCATATTTCAGAATTAACACTGCTCTAATCTGAACTAAACACTCTAACAGATCCATTTCTTGCAATGTATGGTTTGACAGCAAGCAAAAATTTGTTTTGAAAATCGATATCTTTTTCATTGTGTACTATTGTTTTCATGATAAATCTTATAACTTTCCTTGACACAATTCCAAAATGTTTTTTAAAATTCCAAAATGTCTTATGATCAGTTTTAAATGATTGTAAATCCTCTGTTATTTTCGCTCACTAAGCCCATCGTTGAAAATTTATAATGTCATGTATAGTAATTTTAAATTCTCTTGCTTGTATAAATTTTTAAAACATGTATTCCGTTATATCTTTTACTTTTTCTTTGTGTGAATCCCTGTTCAATTCATCTATCTGGCGCAAAAGCGGACAATAATATTACGTTTCCATGAATCAATTTTTATCGAAACGTAGAACGATTTGAGATAAACATAAAAGTCCTATACCATTTTACGATATTCACAATAAATTTCGGAATATTAATTAAAAAAGATTGATGAACACGCGATATGGTAGATAAACTGTAGTAGCGATATATGCTGTTATGTACCTGTACATTAAGTCAAATTGAACAAAAAAGCCCTTCATTATTTTGTAAATAATTACGTAGATTTTTAATTATTAATAAAAGAAAATTATTACATGATTGTGCGTGATAATGCACAAATCTTCTTTAATTAATATTTAAAAATCTATGTAGTCATGTCCAAAATGGACATTTTTATTCAGTATATATGTACAGGATGTCCTAGATCATTCAAACTTCGCGAGAGGATTAAAGTGAACATGAAAGTCCTATATCGTTTTATGATATTCGTAATAAATCTCGAGATATTAATTTAAAAAATTGATGAATAATCACGCATAATATGGTAGATGAGCTGTAATAGAGCCGTCTACTATTGTATACATTAGTTACTGTACTAATTGATGTATATATAACACATTTCATTTTTATTATATTGATAAACCATTCTTTTACGTAACAACTGTATGTGCAATGTAAGAATAATCACATAGCTTCTAACTATCATGCAATTATCATTTTAATATTGATATATTATTTATTTTACGTAACAAATGTGTAAGAATGGTGTTATATATACATGAAAACCTGTCGAGCTAATAATTGAACAATAAATACCTTCTTATGCTTTAATATAATTATGAATAAGGAATACGTAGAATATAACATGACTTATCTTAACTTGATAATAAACTTATAATATTATAACGCAATAGATACTTCTTTCATATGGGAACAAAGATTGAATTCTTAAAAATATTTCTTTTTTTAAATAATTGGCATAATTAAATAAAGATATTTTTACTATAAAACTTTTTATGAAACATTTTTTGATACTTCATGTAGTTTACGAAATATATTAAAAAAATCGAAAGCCTCTGTATCTTTGAAGGGTGGTTTCACCCTTTCAAAGCATCTTTTAGCATCAACTAAAATTTTATAAATTATTGACTTTATTTAATCTACATTTATGCCAAGTTTTATTAAAATCAGAATTTTAACATGATAGATAATATTACATAAAGGGTACAAAAAATGAATTTTTGAAAATATTTTTTTTTTTTCGAAAAATGAATGATACAGTTAAATAGAGAATATTTTTCTATAAAACTTTTGTATAAAACATTTTTTTATATTTTATTTAGTTTACGAAATATATTGAAAAAAATAAAAAATTTCTATATCTTTGAAGGATAGTTTCACTTCTTCAAACCGTTTTTTAGCACCAATTAAAATTATCTAAATTCATCTATTTATCTAACCTACATTTGTGTGTGTGTGTGTGTGTGTGTGTGTGTGTGTGT
>NW_022639559.1:513620-522790 GCF_010583005.1 Odontomachus brunneus | reverse complement strand
TGTGTGTGTGTGTGTGTGTGTGTGTGTGTGTGTGTGTGTGTGTGTGTGTGTGTGTGTGTGTGTGTGTGTGTGTGTGTACAAAGTTTCATTAAAATTTTAATTTTCGGGTTCGCGAAGTTCCCTTGTAAATATCGTTAATTATTGTACGCATCATATAATATAAAATTCTTATTAATAAATTAGTGAATTTTCAGATCATGTGTTCGTTCATGATTGTCGTGACATGACTTTTTCGTGTCAATAAAAATCTACAATTCTTTTCTATTACATTCTGCCTTAAAAAGTCGAGATATAGTATTTAACAGCGTAACCAAACTATAATAATCCAAATTTCTAGGCGTATGCATTATTCGAAACAATATTTCTACATGAACATAACTCATGGAGAAACATGAGCCGCAAATTGAAACAAATGACACGTCATAATGAAAAGAATCGTTTAACCTATTTGTGAACCTCCTTTCCCTGTTTCCAATATCGCTGAATTACGTTTAAATTTCACGTGATACAAAACCGAGACCGCTCCACCGCTCATTTACAACGTAAATATTTTGTTCAGCCAAAAAATAACTGGAATGTTTCAGCACGCTGATCGAGTACTGCGTGTCCATTTCGAATGAGTTTGAGTTCTTTTGACATTTATCGTTTGCTTTTTTCCTTATTCGTTTCTATCAAGGGTATCGTCAGAACTGTTTTTCACCGATTTCGATGTGTTATAGAACATTAAAAAATATTAAACCTATATTTTTTTAACTGCGTGTCTCAACGTTTCGGAATTGAAACATTCCCCAAAAATAACGAAGTTTTTCATTTTTGATGAATATCTTTGAAACTATGAGCTATATGAAAAAATATATTACACAAGTTTTATAATCTTTGTGCTCTATATATAAGGTATGTTTACATTTTTTTTAAATACAAAATTTTTTTAATTTTTCCCCACCCCTACCCATTATCTTTACAAAATTTAAAAATGCTACAACGACGAAAATTAAAGATTATCGAATGTCAAATCCATCCATACATAATAATATAATATATTATGATTCAAATTTTGGAAAAACAAAATAATAACGAAATAATAATCGTGCTATAGGCGTCGCGCTGTAGATGCTCTGCATTATTTCTTTCCAGTTGATGAGGAAGGGCAACGGTGTAGACGGGCATACATAGACAGCAGGTCTTAAAGGATAGCAACTTTTGACTTTGAGAGACTGACAGCTGTACCATTTAGTACAGTAACATTGTTTCTCTCTGTAGTCGCCGTGCGCTCTGGATCGCGCCAGAGATGTCGCTTCGGAACGGCATCTCTGAGCGTTATCTAGAGAGAGGAGAGTGTCGTGAGCGTGGAGCGTCAGGTAGCTCAGTTTAGAGCAATCGCCCGGCAAAGCGAAAGACCCGGGTTAAAGTTCCGGCCTAACAAAACCGCGCTCTCGATATATTTCTCTCTCTGGAACGAAAAGATATGCAGATCTCGTACGGCGTCCCGCCGCCTAATACGCTCTCTTCCTTCTATAGTATGTCTTTCCTATATTTAATGACTGCCTTTTGTGCATATTTTCTCATGCTGAATACAAACAAATTAATTCTAGTGATATAATATGCAACGTTTTAGATAAATAAAGAGTATGGATCAATGTGCAAATATAACAATAGTAACATTTAGTGTCGCAATTTGTTTTATATTAAAAGTTTTCAAAATATATTTCCAAAATATTAAATATATATAAAATTTATTTCTAGTACAATACTAAAGATAACTCGATATAAGATCAAGTTAAAATAAAATAGAGTCCCAATGTAAAGTAAAACAAAACAATAGATCTTTTTATTTCTGCAGAAATAAACGTGTATGTAGTTTGTAAATATAACATATCATTCACATTGCTTAAGGAGATTGCTTGACATTGCCAAACAAAACCTAATATAAATTATGGAATAATAATTTAGAGAGTAATGTAATATGGAGTAATAATGTAATAATATATGCATAATTAATATAAAGTAACACAAATAAATCAGTACAGAATTTGTATATAAAAATAAAATATATGTATGTTATATTTATGGCATATATTGGTCGCAAAGATAGTGTTCGTGGGAGAAATGTGCCACACAAAACGATATTTTACCTCAAGAATAAGTGACTATGAAAGTTTTACTACTTTTGAATTACTTTGAAAACAAAAAACCGATGTTTGAAACTTTGTTAATCTATTCTATATATTGGGTGTCCCAGAAAGCTCCTTCAAAGCTCTTGTGGAGGCATAATATGGATTAAGGTAAATATAAAATATATTATACTATTATTATCTGGTCTTATATCATTTTGCGATATTCGTAATAATTATCGAGATATTAATTAAAGAAGATTTGTGAATGACCACGCGAGATATGGTAGATAAGCTGAGGCAACATCTATTATCTAATGTAGTCAAACTAAACAAAAAAGTTCTTTACTTTTTTTCTTAATAACTTTGTAGATTTTTTATTATTACTTAAAGAAGATTGGTGGTAATATATGATCGCTCGCGATAATATATTAATGTTATCTAATTAATAACTAAAAATCTATAGAGTTCTTCGAGAGCTTCGAATATTGTTCTAGGACACCCAGTATATTCACTTCTAAATCACGCGTATTTAAATAAATTTCGAAATCTGAGCGACGGTAATTAATAGTGTATTAATGATTATAATTTCAAGATATTTTTAGCATGAAGATTAATTCCCAAATCTAACAACATAACTGTATCAAAAAATTATCTAATAAAATGTTTCCATATTCAAATGCTGTATACATCTGACGGTTATATTTTTTTTGTTGTACCGGCCGAAATTATTAGAAAAACAATATTTGTTGCAGAATCTAGTTTTCGCAATTATGTTGAGACAATGTCCATTCTATGGATCTAATAATACGAGGGTGGATCAATTACCAGTGTTTGAAGACAAGTGGCGTTGCTGAGGAAAGTTGGGATTACCATCGTGTACCATCTTTCAAACGACGCCAAAATTTCAGACTTATTCATAAGTTAGTTTTAATTTGACAACCATTTATATTAAACGTGTTTGGCGTTTTTCGATACAATAAAAAAAGAGTAATATCGATCTGTAATTTGTTCTTTATTTTTGGATGGAAAAACGTGCGAAGAAATAAAAACGAAGTTGGATGCTATCTATGAGGATCCTTCACCATCTATGACAATCGTGAGGTATTGGTTCAACGAATTCAAACGTAACCGTACATCTGTTTTTGAGGAGCGCCCAGGCCGCGGGGCAGACGTGGTTACTGAGGAAATCATTGAAAAGGTCCACGACATAATTCTCGTTGATCGCCGAACGAAAGTGCGCGAAATAGCAGAGGCGGTAGACGTGTCGTATAGAATGGCAATCAATATTTTACATGATAAGTTAAGAATGAGAAAGCTGTCGGCCCGATAGTGCCGCGATTGCTCACGGTAGACAACAAGCGGATACGGCTGTCAATTTCAAAGCAGTTTGGACCTCTTTAAGCGAAATCCGCAGGAATTTTTGCGTCGAGTCGTCACCGTTGATGAAACCTGGATCCATTCCTATACGCCAGAGACCAAGCAACAGTCAAAACAATAGGCTTTTCCGGGCGAATCTGCTCCGAAGAAGGTAAAGACGGTCCCACCGGCCGAAAAGGTCATGACCACGATTTTTTGGGATTCGAAGGGAATAATCCTCATGGACTTTTTGGAGAAAGAAAGCACGATCACGGGGCAATACTACAGTGAATTATTGGACCAATTCGTCGAAAAATTGAAGGATACACGGTCCCATTTGGCAAAGAAAAAAGTGCTATTTTACCACGACAAAGCACCAGCTCACTCATCCGGAATCGTCGCGGCCAAATTGCATGAATTGCACTACGAATTACTGCCACACCCACCGTACTCGTCCGACCTGACTCCCTCTGACTTTTTTCCCCAACATAAAAATGTGGCACGCGGGAAAAAAATTCAGCTCAAACGAAGAGGTCACCGTCGAGACAGAAGCCTATTTTGAAGAGTTTGACAAATCATATTTTTTGAAGGGGTTAAAGAAATGGCAGGAACGTTGGGAAAAGTATATCGTCCTAAAAGGAGATTACGTTGAAGAATAAAAAAAAATTTTGTGAAAAACTTTATTCTTAACACGGATACTTATTGATCCACCCTTGTAATACAGACTATAGCCCGACATTCGAAAAAAATCAGTAAATAATTTACATAACACGCCCAACATAAATATGAGAATTTTATTTGAAATTATATTTTGTGCAAAAAAGCATGATGATAGTGGACTTTGCCTTGTGACTATATGGATTAAAAGATAAATATATGAGCGGAGGAGAAACGTTACGATTCTTTCCATACTATTATTTCAAACAAATCTTGACCAAAAAACTTAAGAGGGCAATACCGTTTCTCTGGTCAAAATATCGATTTTTCTTTTTTTACATTTTATTAAACTATTTTTAAGAATCTATTCCTACTTATTGCATTGAAAAATTCAAAAAATTGTGTAAATTACAGCCTATTATTTGAGGCGGCGCGCAGATCAAATCCGGCGCTCACCGAGCCATTTAAAATTTCGTCAGATATATGCGGTCCACGAAGGTCCTATGAACCTTAAGTAACAAAAAAACGACTCGGGTGTGTTTGCTCTATGGGCCTGGAATCGCTGATTAGGTTGAAACTTAAGTACTAGAAATATAAGCTTAAATAGTATCCGAAACTTTAAACGCGTTTTTCTCAAAATAATTTTTCTCTAACTGACGCGCACGATTTGAGACAAACTGTTGAATCGGTCGACTTCTGCTTATAGCTACATATTCAAAACACGTGCTATTTTCGTCCGAACTAGCGAAATTAAAATATATTAACTTTTCCTATTTATTTTCAATGAAAAATTGTCGATTTTTAAAGCGAATTTTCTGGCATTTTTTTCAAATACCTACAACTTGCTGAAAAACAATCCGTTTTGAATATCCCTAGTTCCAGCGATAACTAAATGTCCCTAGTTTAATAATCTTTTCGGTTTTCTTGTTTCAGATTAACGAGTCATGAGATATTATGCGTGCTATGGAGTAAAAACCGCTCATTTCAGTTTCACATATTTTTCAATAACTTTTATATTTTGCAGCGTACATACTTATAAAAATTCTGACATACAAATAAACTACGTAGTATTTAGTGTACCAAGTTTCAAAATAATCGGCCGCGTAGAGAAAAAAATTCGCAAAAATAGCCTTCTTTTTCGGCCGAGAAACGGTATTACTCCCTTAACGTAATCTAACCCAACCTAATCTATCTCATAGACTTACAGGGATAGATATGTATATTCTTATGGCTAACAATAAAAGTTAAGAACCAAAATATATTGAGTAACATGTTTTTTCTGTCACGCAGTATTCACAAAGAAACATTGCGAATGCGAATTCTTTGATTTGAGTAAACTTTTGTGGATATGTAGAGCAACTCAACATAGTACACTTTATTCGTGTCCTATCGATTTTTGAAGGTATGAATTCCGATCTCAAAATCAAAACATTGCTTCCATTCTTTTTTTCGAATATATAACTTTTAAACTACAAGAAAGAGAAAAATGTCTACGACAAAAGTTTCAAGATAAGTTAACTCTTTCAGGACAACTGTCGCACATATGTTTTGACATGTGCAACATATATAGTTGAAAAACAAAAAAATATAATAATCCTATTTGAATATTGGACATGTAGTACTGCTATTTTAGATTTATTGAAAACTTTTAATCGTATACATAGGTTAACCATATAATAGTTTAGTAACCTCTTCTCATGTATATATTTAATTTAATTAAAGTTAGGACATGATTCCGCACACTACCTTAAAAGGATTAAAGCTTACAAAAGAACATGAATAGAAATTTTAAAAATCTGATTAATCTTTCTAAGAAAAAATATTAGAGGGAAGACTATTTAAGTCTTATGATCTAATCTAATCTAGACCACATATATAACTTAATCTAAACTAATTTAATACGTTTTAACTTAAGAATTAAAATAAGTTGAGTAAAGCAACTATCGCTCAGGAAAGAAAAAGTATTTCGTTCTTTCAAAAATTGAAAATTTTGTAATTAAAAATATTTTCGAATTTTTTGCTTTTCTATATTGATTAATCTATCATATATTAAAAATAAAGTTTCTGAAAAGATTCACATGAACGAAACTTTTATCATCATTTCACCACGAACTTTCGTGATTCGCGCATGTATACACACTCTGCCAGAAATAATTTCAAGTTATCTGTTCACGCGATTCGATCGTACCGTTCTCTTTACGTAGCAGATACGCAACACTCGACAGCGTTTCTATATTTAAATAGCTTTGATCCATCACACAGCTTTCCAACGAAACGTGAGTTTACTCGGAGCTGTCGCATTTACCAACACGCAAAGTGCGCCATATCGCACCGGCGGGAATTATCGCGACTATTTCTGTGACGCATTCGGATATCGGATTATGCAAATTGTATCAAATTATGCTACTAAATTGCCGTTAACGCGTGCGCTTAGCCATAACTAGGATAGTAATAATTTACGCGCCCCTCTGAGAGTAGCTTCCACCGCGACTACCGGTTCGGGATAGTCTTTAATATTTTCGAGCTGTCTCTCCGATTATCCGGATCGCATTTCGGTGCTATCGTTACTTCAATTTCGCGACTTTCCGATAGGATCACCGTGTAGCGATAAATATATCATCTACTGTGTGTATGTGTGTGTATGAAAACAAAGCAAATACGTATTCTTTTTCGCTGCAGAAGTCGTATACAGTAAATAATTTGACAATTATAATTAAGGATAGATTTTAAAATATCTGTTGCTTTTTATATTAAAGAAAAATGTGCAAGAGAGGAATAAATTGTGTGGTTGTAAGGAATAAATAGGGAATATCAGATCTAGTTGGCCCAAAGGTTATGTTAAACATATGCTTTTTATATGT
This sequence comes from Odontomachus brunneus, assembly GCF_010583005.1. Lineage (NCBI taxonomy): Eukaryota > Metazoa > Arthropoda > Insecta > Hymenoptera > Formicidae > Odontomachus > Odontomachus brunneus. Next base: position 515,802 of record NW_022639559.1, on the reverse strand, counting down.
ATTCATCATGACAGAAATACTGAAAACTTTATGATTAATTGGAGATTAAGGACATAAGGTTTTACTTGAACATATAAGCATTCTTCGTGCGTGTACGAATAAATACCACGGCAATCGGTAAACCAAGTTGTGCAAGCAGCTCTGTAAGCTAAACTCTGTAAGCTGTGAAGATATGTACACCAGCATCACTCGTCCCCTGTCATTAATAGATTGTTAAATCCGAGATATTTCCTTAAAGCTGTGCCTACAAAACTCGTTCTATCGTTCGTATATTCACTTGCAGATATTTTTTTCCATTAATGTCTTAATAACTGTGCAAAGTATGCAAAACAGTACAAGATTTTCCTGTTTAGTTTGATGATATATCTATTTGTACACGAATGTTAGTATAGTAATTGTCAGGATATGTATAGAAATGCAGAGCCGAAACGAAAGCAAAGTCCTTATCAATTCTTATTGCTATTACAATTAAGTTGAACCTATTTTTGACCTGGTCAAAACGTTTAAATAATAAACGATTTAAATTATTTTTAGCTTAAAGCATTTAAACTAACCGTATAATCTTGATTCTAATATCCGTGCGAACAATTTACATGTAAACATCATCATGCATCTAGCGGGTAGTTTTTGATTGAAACATGCTGCAGCAAAAAGGTTAACTTTTTGTAACTAAAAACTATCCACTATGTGTGGCACAAGAACTGCGCGTTTCGGTTTTTCTCTTTTGTTTTGCCATTTCTAAAATTTTGTAAAATTCTCAGAATAGTACACAAATAGTTGAAAATGTGAAGCATTTTATGAAGCACTTGTGAAGCACTTTATGAAAAAGTTTGTGATTTTAAGCATTCGCTTTTTCAACGACGGAGATTAGATCGTATTTGACTTTCGCTCTCTCAAAGGAAATCGTTGGCGACCACGTTAAGGTCCGATCCACACTATCGGTTTGCTCACGCTCCGTTCACGGTCCGCTCACGGTCCGATCATATTCCTTGAGTATTCACACTATCGAGACGCTCACGATCCAATCTCAAATAATCAGTATAGTTTCTTCAGTATATCTTCCTGTCGTGAAATTCGCTATAATTTTTTTCCGAAAAATAGCGATATTTTCTGACAAAGAATTAATCATAATTGCTACTGGACGATGAAGATAGAGAAAGTAAGAAGTGTAAAATAAAAAAAAAAGATAAGAAAAAGATTTATATGGGTTCATCTCAGTTTTATCAATAGAAAAACTGAAGAATATTTCGTATTATATTCCCATTTAGTAGACGATGAGAAGAAATTTGTTAAATATTTTCGAATGAGTGCAGGCATATTCGAAATAATATTGTCAAAAATTGAAAAATTGATCGGAAGCCTGTTCACACTATCAGTACAACTCCGGACAAGTTTGGTCACGCTCCAGCAAAATATTCTTTCGAAGGAACATTGCTGGAGCTCGCTCACGAGCGGAGCAAGACTGGACCGAAACTGTAATGTTACCTTGTAACTTTATAAACAATGGAAGAATATTTGATCGGACCGTGAGCGGAGCGATAGTGTGAATCGGGCCTAAAGCTATCAGACACTGTTGCACACACTTGTTACTCGTTCCAACATGTAGAACTGACTGATCAGCACTACTTGAGAATAATTGATATAGTAGTTATAGCGCAGTCGATGATCAAACATCACGTCGTACTCATTAACGGGGCATCTCATGCTCGATTATCTGGGTCTGGTAGCATCGCGTTATTTTCCTATTTAAAGCGCTGTGTGCGACAAACCAAATAGTGAAATGCAACTTATTTGCTAGAAATTTGCTAGACCATAAGTTCAAACCATAAGTTCAGAGCGTTGTCGAAGAGAGAATAGAATACAGCAGAGTGGCAAACTCATCATATGCGAGCTACTATGTATCCTAGAATCCAAGTTTTAATTTTTATTATTTCAATTTGTAGAATCAAAACATGTAATAAGTAAGTAGAAAAGAAGTAATTAGAATGTAATTATAAGAAAAAGAGATAAATAAGATAATATTAATTAGCTACAGCATCTATTATCCACTACATTTATATATATTATCCACTTTATTTTCATAAGATAAAAATATATCATTTGATTTTTAAACTTAAGTGATTATAATTTTATATAGGTAAGAGAAAGTGAGAGAGAGAGAGAGAGAGAGAGAGAGAGAGAG
>NW_022639559.1:500143-511990 GCF_010583005.1 Odontomachus brunneus | reverse complement strand
AGAGAGAGAGAGAGAGAGAGAGAGAGAGAGAGAGAGAGAGAGAGAGAGTTCTATTCGACTCGTAGTGGGCGTAGGTCACGGTCGTGATGGCTATACACTCGGGGAATTAACGCAGAAATAGAGACAAGTTAATTAATTAAGTCATCTTAATTGCGACCCCGTTTAAATTCATACCGACTGGCTGCGCACATGACAGCCTCTTAGGCGCGCGCGCAAACGTAGGTCGTTTAATTGCAGGCCGCAAAAAGCAACGAGAAAGCGGCTTCGTTTTGCCACTCGCTTGACACGCGGAGGCGACGGCAGCCGCGATTAGCCGTACTAGTGCTTTTTACACACTGTCCTTATGAATGAAACTATCTATGTTATTGATGTGGCAAAGAAGGACAATCTAGAGCAACGAAGGGAGTAAAAAATTACTTCCGCTTGTCTTCCCCCTGTACACACATTTTGTTTTTCCTTTTGCTGCGAGAAAAAACTATTTCCCCGTCTTCTTACTTTCAAATAACAAATGTCATTTTGCACAATGTGATGCGATATAACGCAACTTAACAATTTGAGGTAATTATCAGTTACTAAATGCAACATTGTAACATTAAACTTACAAAGTATTTTAATATAACAATTAACCATCAGAAACAAAAGCGAAGTAATGAAATACACAAAGAAAGGTAGGGTCTTATTGACTCCAACATACAATTCTTTTAAGAAAATATATTTTGGTTAAAGGAAAAGAAAGGAAATGAAAGGTATCAAAAGTTACGTGAAATTGTCAACATATGACGCATAAGCATGAGCTTAAATTAATAAATTCTATATTTTATTGTAATAAATTTTGAAGTACTGGGATAATAGAAAAGGATATGTAAATGACATTTACTGACTAAGATATTGTAGGTAGCTTTACAACCAAATTAACTAGTTTGGTCAGACATGCCGGCATGTCCAGCACGCCGGGTATTTAAAGAGTTGAATAAAAAAATTTTTAATTTAATTTTAATTTAATTTAATTTCACACAATATTTTCAACTGAATAAAAGAAAATTACATTTATTTAAGAAATATTAATGTTTTATATTATACCGAAAATCAATACTATACCAGTATAAAAAAGATATTAATTCCTAGTACTGGGTAAGTACCTATTCCCAATACTGAGCTAATATCGATTCCAAGTAATTTTTATTATTTGTACAATTGTTAATATCACAACTATATTGTACGGAAAGAAAGTTCAGACTACTGCCGGGCTGCTCTCGTTTGTACCTATACATGTCTATTTTTAATAGTTATATGAGGAAAAAATCTTCGGGTTGAATCGGCTGGAATCGAACTCGAGTCTTCCGCTTGTCAGGCAAGCGTTCTTATCACTGAGGTTCTTATCTAGGTTTCGCGTTAGTGATCTTTTCCCATAAAGGGCATTGGTATCGTCTGTTTTTCGATGCCGGTACAATACTAGCCCAATATCCTCTATTGGCAGATTGTATACGATTCTTACTTGGATATCCAGTATTGATTCTACGAACAGGGCCAGTACCAATAATATAGCTTTTTTAAAATTCTGGGCCAGTACCGAAAATGACAAACACTTTTCGGTAACACTCCAGTGCACGTACGGTACGACTATCCAGTACCTAACCTTAGTACGGAGCCAATACCAATAATACAGCTTTTTTTATATTAGGCCCAGGCTTTTTTATATTGAGCCAGTACCAAAACCGGACATTCGCTTTTCGGTATCGACTCAGTATCGGGCCATTTTTCCGTACTGGCGAAACGTATACGATTCCTACTTGAGCTCCTACGCAAGATATATGTTGGTTTTAATGTACGCGTAATTATCTATAAGATTATCTATAAGATTATCGAAGATATAGAAATATATATTCTGGTTGCTAAATCATATAAAATGTAAAAAAAACTTAAAAAATTTATGACTTAAATTTATTTACTGAGTTAGAACTACGTACATACATTCATGTTTGTATAATGTATGTAAAAAATATATATGTTAGTTACTCAATTACAGAAAGTATATATGTATAAATAACAAAAATATATAAAAAAAATAATTATATAATGATATATTATAAAATACAAAAATGAAGAAAGAGTCGTAATATTCTATAAAACAGGGTGGATCTAACCTTAAATACAATACTTTCAACAATCAATGTATGACTTAAATCTTGTTTCCGACAAAAGTTCTTCTATGTACGTACATTTGGGATCATTTGAAACATTTTTACTAAATTTCATAAAAATCAAAGTTGAGAAGTTCACTTTTTGGAAGTTCAACTTGTATTTGAGCATAATATTAATGTATAATGTTGTTCACTAATTTGTTTTTCTATTATTACATTTTTAGATACATTTTATAAATAAATATTAAATATGTTAATCTCTTTTCTATGTTTATGTTATATTCCCATATGTTTTGATCCGTTTTACTGTAAATTTTAAGATTATAGCCGCGCATATATACTGGTACAAAGGATACTTCCACTAGAAAAGGACAGATATTCTACTATTCATTACCATTTCACTACCATTCTTTACTATGTGGAGAACATTCTATCTTACGGCCAGGCTGTCTCCTAAGCAGTCTATTTTTACTACATCCATAGATCTCAATGTCAAGCTGAAGTCCCGTTTATAACACTTTTCCTTCCGAGAATTAAAAGTCTGCAAGAGTTGCTGTGAAGACCTCTCGCGAAAAGTAAATAAGTAAAGACATAAGTAAAGACATAAGTAATGAAATAAGTAAAGACATTTAACGTATCCCTAACTAAAATACAGAGAAAATTATTTTATAATATTTATGATATATGTAATCAGAAAAAATATAACAGGGTGCTACAGAATGTTTTTGGCAAAAAATCAAAATAAATTATTTGAATAAACATTCAGCACGCAATGAAGCATACGAGACTATATTTTTATTTGTTACAAGTATTCAAAAAACTAAATACAAAATCGGGCTCCATAACACCCTTGCCACTTATACAAAAAAAGATGCCAAAAAGGTATCTAAAAAATCTCCTAGAGGTCTTCATAAGCTACGTTCCAAAATTCACTGCCAGTACTGAAATTCTATAATGAAATTCTGTATATTACATGAACTATAGATTTTCAGTACTGACAGTAAATTCCGGAACGCAGCCATAATGAACTGCACATCCTTAAGTAACTACCCGTTAATTAAAACGGGACTCTAAACAGTTTTTGCCCGCTTCTAGGTTGGCCAGAACTGGGCAAATCACCTAAGTCCTAGATAGAGGTGTAACGCTCAAGCATCTCAAGGCCCGATCACAGACTTCTATGTAATTACTAGACTTTTAATTCCATTATATAGTGCTACGTAAAATTGATCCCGAAAAGTATGTATCACACACGGGAAAAAAGGCATCTGTGCATGCCTGAAACTGGTGGTTCAGAAGAAGAGGGGATATAAATGTAATATGCCCGACGCCTGTTTAAATATTTGTGCACGTACAGAGTGCAAAACATCAGAGTGAGATACGTTACAGTAAAAAATTTGTAAAACAAAGTGATTGATCAATTATGTACCTACAACAGAATGCAATAATGCCTAAAACGAAAGTTATATTGTGAATGTTGGACCGCCAGATAGGTACATGCGCGAGATTTCTGCACATATTTTTCAGGGTTATGCACTGAGTCGGAGTTAGTAGTCTAGTATTATATAGAAGTCTGTGAGCCCGACTAGTAAATCTAACTAGATTCCATTTGCCCAAGTAAAAATCGTATATGTTTCGCCAGTACAAATAAATGGTCCGATACTGGGTCGATATCAAAAAGCGGATGTCCGGTTTTGGCACTGACCCCGGGCTGGGCTTATTATAAAAAAAACTGTATTATTGGTACTGGCTCCGTACTAAGATTAGGTACTGAATAGTCGGACCGTACGTGTACTGGGGCGTTACAGAAAAGTGTTTGTCATTTTCGGTACTGGCCCTGTATTAAAAAAGCTGTATTATTGGTACTTGTTCGTAGAATCAGTACTGGATATCCAAGTAAGAATCGTATACAATCTGCTAATAGAGGATATAGGGCTAGTATTGTACCGATACTGAAAAACGGACAATACCAATATCCTTTATGGGAAAACAGAAGAGGTCACTAACGCGAAACCTAGATAGCTCAGTAATAAGAACGCTTGCCTGACAAGCGGAAGGTTCGAGTTCGATTCCAGCCGTCGCCCCGGAGATTTCTTCCTTATATGACTATTAAAAATAGACATGTATAGGTACAAACGAGAGTTTATTGTACAATTGTACAAATAATAAAAATTACTAGCAATCGATACTGGCCCAGTACTGGGAATAGATACTTCCCCAGTACTAAGAATCAATACTTTTTTTTATATTGGTACATTACTGATTTTCGATACTGTGACAGTATTGTTTTCCGATACTGGCCCTTTCCATCATCCTAGTATCACACCAATACTAAACCCGTACTGACATCTGGTATTATGCCAGTAACGTTTATCATAAATACTTTGGGCCACTTTGATGCCAGTAGACATCCCTACTTGGGTGGGTACGCCTAGCTAGGGACAGACTTATAAATCTAACTAAGGCTCATCTTAGTATGCCTAACTGGGGTCAGATTTACAAATTCAAGTAGCTCTATCTTGGTACGTAAGACCAAATTTATAAATCTACGTAGATCCTATCTTGTTGTAGAATACATTGAAGGGAACCGGATCATACAGTGAATTGGATCAATATAAATTTTGAGATTCGTGTTGCCGACGAGCTTTTATTATAACTTTACGATAAAACAGCTCGTTGGCAACAAGAAATTCAAAACTTATATTGATCCAATTCACTATGTGATCCAGTTTGCTTCAATCTACTCTATTACAAAATAAGATCTACGTAAATTTACTCGTTACCTTACGTTGTACATTTACTAGTTGTTGCAACTCGTTTGCAACAACAGAAAATTGTCTCAAAATTCAAGTTAATCTAATTCACCCTGTAATTTTTTAAAAATATGACCTGGATCTATGTTTCGTAATCGTTTTATAATTCAAATTCGCCTTTTTTCAGGAGGATTTATTCTACAAGTATATGATCATAAGTATATGATCTTTGTCTAACTTAATGACAAACATTTTGTATATGCAAGATGCTTGATGTTAAGATAGAAAATAGTCACATACTTGTAGAATTTATTATTTTAGATAAAAATGTAGTTTACTATTTTGGAAATAAATGCGCAAAATTTCGAGTAAATTCTTAATTTAAAAAGCCGCTAAATGTGACCATTTTCAATTATTAATAATGCCAAATTTTGCGTGCTTAGTTGTAAAGGACTTTCTTGTCCAAAATGACATAATTTATAAGTATATGACTATTATTTAACTTATCAACCCTGTATATCGTACATTTACTGCAACAATAACAAGACTCAGAATTTGACGATTTTTAATTATTGGTTGAGAAACAAGTAAAAATAGAACCGTTTTTCCTATATCATCAACTAAAAAATAAAAAATTTTTAATCATCATTACAGGGAATGAACGATATTTATGCGATATATCTTTCATGTGATTCATAATACACCATGATTTGCTTGATTTACTCCATGATTTTAAATTATTATTTTTGTTTTCACTGTAAAATTTGAAGAAATGAAAATATTAGGAACAGCCTCCAATCGCCTTGACCTTGATAAATGTTGAGAAGGTCATGGCCCTGAACAACATTCAAAAGGTTTCAACCGTCGGTCGAACACTTTGGGTACCAATACTAATGGCAACAATATTGTAACTTTGAAGCCTTTTAACTCAAAAGATACTTAATGAAAAAATATTTTATTACAGTGTTTTGGAAAGCTCTCGAGGTGAGCTACAAGAATATGTAATGAAAAATGGAGATTTCCATTTAAGAAACTGAAGGTGACCTTCACGTGACTTTCAAACATTATTCAGAGTCAAGCCAATTGCACCATCTTATGTCCCTCTCTGAACCATATAACTTTTGTTTGAAATATTTTTCCATATCTTCCATATTTTTCGAGATATTTACCTGGTTTGATTAAAATGACTCACCCTGTATGTATATATATATATATATATATATATATATATATATATATATATAATAAATTTGTTTGTATGCATCTCTTCTTGCAATAACCATTCTAATCTTTTGCGTCACTTATCACATTACCTAAGTACTGTCCAATGCAGTTTCCGTTACATTCTAGATTTGTCTCTCTAGACCATATCTAGAAAGAGGAAGGCGTATTAGGTGGCGGCGGGACGGCGTGCGTTCGGGATTTGCGTATCTTTTCGTTGCAGAGAGAGAGAAAAATATAAAAAAGCGCGCTTTGCTAAGGCTGGGACCCGAGTCTTTTGCTTGCCGGGCGACTGCTCTAAATCACTGAGCTACCTGACGTTCCACGCTTACGATACTCTTCTCTCCCTAAATAACGCTCAGAGATGCCATTCGGAAGCGACATCTCTAACGCTATCCCAAGCGCACGGCGACTACAGAGAGAAATATTGCTACTGTACCAAATGGTACAGCTGTCAGTCTCTCAAAGTCAAAGATACGGCCAACGATGGCAGACTTTGTTAGGGCATTCACGTATGTGCCTACTTAAGGCCTGTTTAGGAAACTCTATTCTGGATTTGTCTCTCTAGGCTATATCTATACAGAGAACGATTTATTGATTCAAATAAATGTTTCTTTGGAATAATCCAAACGAATTATTTGGTTGACACAACAAAAATATTTCTTTGGAACTAAGCTGCAAATAAATATTTTTGTTGCTTCAAACAAAATTTTATTTGATCAATCGAAAAATTCGTTTGGACTATTCCAAAGAAGCGTTTATTTGATTCAACCAAATCGTCCTCTCTGTGTAGACTCAACGATGACAGGTCTAATTAGAGCCATCTCCGTTTGTGCTTACTCAGGGCCATTGAGGAAACTTCATCCTGAATTAGTCTCTCTAGGCCGTATCTAGGCCCAACGATAGCCTATCTTGAGGCAAATCTAGCTAGAACCAGTACAGATTTGAGAAATCTCTCAATTCTATCTGGATTTCTCCACGCGGGTATTGAAATGTTATTGGGAAATATTTGTCCATAGTATTTATAAATATGATGGTAAAGAATTATTTATTCATATAAATTCATCGAAAATTAATTATATTCGGTTTTTAATGCTACTTAACTTATTAGAACTGAATCGAATTCAATATCACTGGATAACGTACTGTAGGGCTTCAACATAAACGTCTTTTCCTAATATAAGATTAGATATATATTTTAAGCAAAAAATATATAAAATAAGGTCACACTCGTTCTGTTAGCAACCGCCTGCTTTCACTACTCACTCGCTACTCTTGCTCGTCTCTTGTTCGCGCACGCGAATAGTATAGGTTTCTATCGCCTCTTGCAGCGCGCTCTGTGCCGCCCGGTACACTCGTTGGTACGCTAGCAATCGGTACGCTTACAGTACTGATTGATTTATTTGTAAACACATCGAGCTCTTTCTATAACTATACACGGCATTAAATGAAATTCGCGTTCCCTTCGAGTTTCAACTCCGCGCATATCTTCTGCGAATTTCAATGCTGAGTTTTACGAGGCAATATTTACGGGGAACTGTTTCACATTATCGTGCGGCGGCGGCATTCCGCACACACTCCCTACATCCCGGCATTAAATCTTGAGCTTTATGGTTTATGCTACACAGTTTACGGTGATTCATTTTGTAATGGCTAGCATAGCACGTTTGATGATGCTGCGTACGTTTAGGAAGATAGTCCAAAAGTATATAACAGGCTGGATGGACTCGGTCACGATTGTTGGCCGTTCCGCGTCCTCACAAAGTTGCATGGCTGTTTTCCGAAAGCCTTTAGTGGCATCCGGTGTTACAGAGAGCGGCCGAAACCTGAAGCTGCACGCGAATTTACGGAGAAGACATTTACGTCTCGTACCATCGTCGCTGTCGCATTTCAGGTCGTTCGTTCACTAAAAGTAAAGTAGGTTAAGAGTATTCAGTAAAATCTAAATAGCGAGATGAGTTTCGACATAACCGATATCTCGTTATGTTTCGAAAAGACAATTTCACATTATGACTTTTTCACAAAGTACTTGTATCGAGACTCAATTTCTATATGTAACCTTAATTTCCTAATATTTACGAATTTCAAAAGATAGGTTTAACACATATAGAATACTGTGACAGACACCAGTATCATATTGCATTTCATTAAATTATATATAAAGTATAATTAATTATATTTGTGTAGAAAGTAAGTTGGACAATTATTTCGATTAGATTAAATTCAATGAGACCATAAAGCAGACCCAGTACATTGTTCCACATTTATCGTCTAATTTCGAATCACTCATATTATATAATTATATCAATGTTTTAATAGTTGAAGAAATATTTATAAAGAAACAAGGGATGTAACAAAGTTGTGCACTATTAAATATGTATCACCAAAAATTGGCGGTGCATGTTGAAATAAAAACTTCAATAATTGCAAGAGGCATAACTACCGTCAAAAATAGAAGAAAAGATAGTACCGTCAAATTGGACGGTCTTTAATTGCCAGAACTTAAGCGGCATAAAAAATGTACTAAATATTGGCCCATCCTAAGCCGATAACTGACCGACCGGTCAATCCACTATGTCCCGACCACGCTAAGGTGTTACGTTACCCTGATTATCAAGCAATATACGGTGATCCCAATAACTCTGATGATGTTCTAACGACTTATGCTTATATAATGTATCTTTATATGGCAATTTCCCACTATCGTGCGGTGATAGAAACTTTGGTCCGCGAGCAGCCTGCATCAGCACGGAAGGAGATGCGCCGACCCGAGCGCTTATTTGTTCAGACAAAATAATTAATTACTCAAAAACTATTGCGAATTTCGCAAAATAATATTTGAATTTCTGTTCCATTTAAACCGTTCTACTTTTCTACGATTTGTATCAAGAAAGATTTCGGACACTGTGTATATTTACATTATTAAATAATCTTTTTTCCTCATATTATTTTTGTTATTTTTAAAACTTACTTAAATCTTACTGTTTATATTATGACTCAGTCTCTCATATTATATATATAACTAGATTTCCATCTCGTTAATATTTTACCATTGATTACATCTAAGTTCTATCCATGTTATTCTGTCAGAGATTATCGGTTATATTTTATTTTTATTCAATTTGATTAGATTACAGTTTATGTAACACAATTTGAGTAATCTAGAAACTTAATTATTTTCAATCGATTTTTTTTAGTGGAATTATAAAATAGGTTCCCAAGTAGGAATTTACAACTTCATCAAAGTGTACCAGTACCGATTTATGGTAAACATTACTGGCATAGTACCAGATGCCAGTACGAATTTAGTATTGGTGTGATACTGGGATGACAGAAAAGGGCCACTACTGTCATAGTACCGAAAATCAGTACTGTACCAGTATAAAAAAAATATTGATTCCTAGTACCTGGGGAAGTACCTATTCCCAGTACTGGGCCAGTATCGATTGCTAGTAATTTTTATTATTTGTACAATTGCTAATATCACAACTATATAGTATGGAAAGAAAAATCAGACTATGGTCGGGCTGCCCTATATACCTATACATGTCTATTTTTAATAGTCACATGAGGAAAAAATCTTCGAGGCGAGAGACGGCTGAAATCGAACCCGAGTCTTTCGCTTGTCAAGCAAACATTCTTACCACTGAGCGATCTAGGTTTCGCGTTAGTGACCTCTTCCGTTTTCCTATAAAAGACATTGGTATCGTTCGTTTTTCGGTACTGGCATAATACTAGTCCAATATTTTCTTTTGGTAGATTGTATACGACTTGGGTATCCAGTACTGATTCTACAAACAGGGCCAGTACCAATAATACAGCTTTTAAATACTGGGCCAGTACCGAAAACGACAAACACTTTTCAATAAAGCCCCAATATACATACGGTACGACTATCCAGTATATATATATATATATATATATATGTCACTTTTAAAAAATACAACTAGAATGGGAACTATACAACTAGAATGGGAAAAATACAACTAAAAATGGTAAAAGACTATCATTTCACAGCTATGTTTTAATATAACAGACAGTTGCAATCAGGGTAAAACTTTATGTTCACACACACTCACACATGTATTCATTTTGTAATTTTCCAATACTATCAAGACATTGTGCTCTGTGATATAAGTCGCCGCCATATTTGCTGATCACTTCCGACTTTCATTCCACTCACCCCTGTGACTTCACTTCCCACGAAATACGTTCCGTCCAGATATTCCTACGTCCATGGTTTTTTTATATCAGGCCCAGTACTGAGCCAGTATCAAAACCTGACATCTACTTTTCGGTATCGATCCAGTATTGGGTCATTTTTCCGTACTGGCGAAACGTAAACGATTCCTACTTAGGTTAATAAAAAATTGAAATTTTATTTTTCGAATATAACGATTAAAATTAAAAATCCATTATTTAAAGGATCTTAATGTATAAGAATTGTTATAAAATAATTATTTGAATAACAAATAATTATTTTTTAGTAATAAAATAACCGAAATAAAAATTGAGCGTTATTGAGAAATAATTACTTAGATTATGTCTAATTCATACAGAGAAAAAATATCGTACTAGCTGTATATCTCAATCCTTTTTCCCATAAACCATGATTCTCACTAGGTTCTTCTTGAAACGCTTCTTGGTCCAAGTGAACGATTTATTTTGGGACACGTGACGCACAGCGGGTATTTTGACAGATTACATTAAAGAGCGCCGTAAAATAGGATCCACTTGAGGTTTCAAGCTCTCGATGCGAACAGGTTTCGTTAATAGCTCCAAATTACGGTGCACCGGAACTCAAAGTAATATCTGCAGAATATGTTACGAATAGCTTTCCAAATGAATAACTACGAGAACGCCAATGTGTTAACGTATGTAAGTAAATTGTTAGCGTATGTAACCATAAGTAATATGTTACCGTAAGTAATGTAATACCGTAAGTTAACGTATGTAAAATAAAACGGCGAAAATAACACAATTAAAAGTTATCATTATCTCAAATATATAATTGGATTACTACCCATATAATATTAGATATTTCCTATATATGTATACCTATATATTTCACGATGTACAAATAATAGCCTAAATATACGTAACATATACAGGGTGTCCGAGATCAATCTGTCGTGAGGACGTAGAGCAGATTGAGATAAACACAAAAGTCCCATACCATTTTGCAATATTCTCAATAATAACCAGGAAATTAATTGTAAAAAATTAAGGAAAAACGCACGATGAATGGTTGAGCGTTCGCGACCCAGTAATATAGCAGGCGAATGTCAGCGCGCAGCGAGTGGTAAATCAACGTGCATCTGTCTATGTCATAGACATAATATATCTAGATCGAACGTTTGCTTTTATTTGAAGAGTTGTGGTTGGGTGCGCATAGAAAAGGATGCATTGAGTTTTGGGGCAATGCGTTCTCTCTCATTCGCGCATGTGTATGAGCGTATGTGTCAAAGAGGTGTAATTAAAATTGACGTGTACAATGATGAACTGCTACTTATTAGGACCTTAACTTAGTTTCCGCCCAAAAAATACTGAGAAAAAGCATTTATTGTAAAAAATTTATTTAAATTATTTCAATGAAAGTATTTTCCATCACTTTCTACAACTTTTTGCCATCTTTCTGGCAACTGGGCGATACCATCTCGATAAAACGATGTTTGTTTCGAAGCAATCCATTCGTCCACCCATTCTCGCACTTCTTCAACATTTCGGAAGCGTGT
>NW_022639559.1:493310-500063 GCF_010583005.1 Odontomachus brunneus | reverse complement strand
TCATTACTTTTGAATCGTCTATACCACTCTTTACATGTTGTATGTGATGGAGCTCGATCACCATAACCTTCTTCAAGTAATCGATGAACTTCTGCTACACTTTTTTTCAAATCAAAATAGTGCAAAAGCACATGTCGAAAAAACACTTTATCGCGTTCCATTTTTCACAAAGCAAAAGAAATTGTTGTTTAGGAAAATAATTGTGTATGCTGATTGAATGTTATCGAGAAATGTCGAAATTAATCACAAACTACCTGTTTCGTTAGTAATGACTACTGGAACTGTTTGCATTGCCATCTAACATTTGCGGGCGGAAACTAAGTTAAGGTCCTAATATATTGCTATTATGTTACTCGTCCCCTCTTTCATTCTTCTTTACTAACTCTCTCACATGTACACTCACATATATACTCTCATATGTATGCACAAATGAGAAAGAACATAGGGTCTCAAAACACAGTGCATCTTTTTCTACGTGAATCTCTACCCCCACTCCTCAACGCTCGGTCTAAATATATTATGTCTATGATCTATGCTTATATCACTGCGATCCTATGTCTTGTATCGTGCCGAGACCGAGGCGAGATAGAGGAGTGTAGCGATATAAGCATAGACAGTGGTGCGTTGTTTTTCCAATCACTGCGCGCCGACATACGCGTGCTACATCACTGGATTCGTGCTGCAGTTCGAAAGCTCCTCCTCCGACCGTTCAACGCATATTTTTCCTTAATATTTTGCAATTAATTTCTCAACTATTATTGCGAATATCATAAAACAATATAGGACTTTTGTGTTCATCTCAATTCGCTCTACGACCTCTTGAGAGATTGTGAAGGTGATCTGGGGCACCTTGTATATAGTCCATTTATATCGAGCATCTTAAATTTCTTACGTTTAAAAATGTATTGAAGTTGCGTCGAGAGAAGCAAATTAAAGTTAAAAAACATAATTTTAAATACCTCCTATACATTTTTTAACAACCAACAATGTCATAATATGGTTAATTTAGATCTTTAGCAAAGACGAAGCTAAAATCAAGGATATACCTTTTAACTTTTTTGTTATAATATATTCATATTTCTTAGTTCCTAATATTGACCAGCATTATCACTCTTACAATTGACTGAAACAAGCCAAAAGTCGATATACAACTATTTCGGATTCTCGAACAAACAAAATGATTGGTTGTTCTGTATATTAACCAGTCAATGAAGCGCTCACGCTACGAACTTTAACTATTACACAAGGTGGCCTACATAACTCTTAACAACTCGATATCTTAGAAGCTATTTAATCGACTTTAATTATTTAAATTTTAAACAGTATAGGAGAGGAGGAAATTTTATGTTTACCTCAATCCGTACTATGCCTCCACGAGAGTCTCGAAGGTTGTTCTGGGACACCTTGTATATATAAAATGTATATATGAAATGCATATATAATATGCATATATACACAAGATATTATTTGCATATCATAAAACAAAAATTTAAAAAAATATTCAACTTAAAATGGATGTAAAAATTATATTTACGCAGATATATAAGCATAAATTATAAGGATATTGTCATAAATCGTTCGCATAACCAGTTCGTATTGGATTATTGAAATCAAATATCAATAAGCACCTTCAATAAAAGGATAGACGACCGCGCAATACCACAAATAAAAAATAATTAAAATAATGTACATAAGACGTTCAACGTACGTATAAACAATGTACGTTACTAACTTATAAATATTATAAGTATATTATATAATGTATAGGGAAGACTGAAGCTAGATGTCCTATATTTTAGAATTTTGAAGTTTCAACTTCTCAGGCAACTAATTGTTGAGACTAACTATATAAACATAATAGTAGCAACTTTTTTTATTAATCCCCACTACAATCCTATTATCCGTATATGTTGTTTTATAATAATCAAAATACAAACATGTAGCAAAATAGCCATCTTGCCGGTTGCTCAGTAGCGCAGGATAAGAAGGTCACATATAAAATATGTATTCTGATTAGCAGTTCCAGAGTTCCCGCGAGAAGTCTGCACAGCCTGCCTGCCAGCCCTTAATTGTGACTCCTAATTTTATCCACTCATATGCTCTATTTTAATCATTTTATGAATGAAAATTGCGAAATAGTTGGAATAAATTTCATTCTAGCTAGTAACATATCACTCAATTTTAATCACGATGGGGAATATTAATAGAAGATTTCAAGAGGCCCGAAAATTTATTTTGCTATTATCAAATTAGTTTTTTTTCTATTTTTTAACTGTAATATTATTCTGATTTTAATGAAACTCAAGGAAATATATTTATGTTCTAAAAGGACCATTTCGCAATTTTGTACCCGCTATTCCTCTCAAGATAAATACTTAAAAAAAACACATAAGCAACATATCTCTGGGGCCACATATAGCCTCAGTCTTTCCTATATATTTTGGACCAAAGCGGATTCACATTAAAACTTTATGTTAGTCGTCCAGCAACAAGCTTTACCTTTGCCAAGTATAAAAAAAAATAGAATGCGCATCACAATCAGCATCAGCAATTACACATAATCGTACAATACAACCAACAATCTCAAGTGACAATAGATTATTATTGTTCTTATTATTGGTTTAAAAGAACCCACTGGAACTTTTGGCTCGAGAATACAAGAAATAATGTTTAGAGATAGCAATATTTTTATTGTAGCATTAAAGTAAAGAAAAATAACATCATATCATTTTGAAATTTGGTTAACAAAAATAGTCTATGAGCTAATCGGAAACGTAGTGTAAATAAACGTGATTAGTTTCACCGCTCGTGTACTACTTTGGTTGTACATTTTATGTAAAACACAACCGTGTCTTTTTATACATTCTTCTTATAAATAAAGTTTTGCACTCATAGAACATACTTATACTCTTTCAAAACGGAAAGATTAAGCAACATGATTGTTATTATATATAAAACAATTAGTATTATTATTGTTATTTTTATATATTAAAATATTATATGGTTACGTATCCTGCATATTGTGCTATTTCATATTATAAGCAAATATATTACGAAGAAAATATATTACGTCGACATATTAGCAGGTAAGCGGTTATGGCTAGCGTGTGCCTGCAGGGGTCCCTATACAGGGTGTTCAAAAAGTCCCGGACCGGTGAAATATCTCGAAAACTAAGCATTTTAGAAAAAAATATTTCAGATAAAAGTTGTGGCGTTTAAAAAGATGTATTTAATGATCACATCAGTTTGACCTTGGGTTGCGTAGCGAAGGTCAGGTCAAGGTCACATTAATTTTTTTAAATGGAACACCCCATTTTCCATTGCATATTCTTATAGCACATCTCGAGAGCTTTCCAAAACGCTATAATAAAATATTTTTTCGTTAAGAACTTTTCGAGTAATAACACTTGAAATTTCCAGCACTTTGACATAGAATACAAAATATCTCGTAAAATATTCTTCTTTCGGTTATCTTGTCTTAATGCTTTTTTGCACAGAATAATGAGACAAATTAATTGGCTTAAAAAAAGCACAAAAAGATTTTTATATATTTATGTAAAAAATTTTTTGTTTTTTTTTTTAAGCTAATTAATTTGTCTCATTATTCTGCGCAAAAAAGCATTAAGACAAGATAACCGAAAGATGAATATTTTACGAGATATTTTGTATTCTATGTCAAAGTGCTGGAAATTTCAAGTGTTATTACTCGAAAAGTTCTTAACGAAAAAATATTTTATTATAGCGTTTTGGAAAGCTCTCGAGATGTGCTATAAGAATATGCAATGAAAAATGGGGTGTTCCATTTAAAAAAATTAATGTGACCTTGACCTGACCTTCGCTACGCAACCCAAGGTCAAACTGATGTGATCAGTAAATACATCTTTTTAAACGCCACAACTTTTATCGGAAACATTTTTTTCTAAAATGCTTAGTTTTCGAGATATTTCACCGGGCCGGGACTTTTTGAACACCCTGTATATTTCTTTGTTCGACAAATGTCTCTCGGAATATGGAATTATTATATATGATTGGATTTGGCATAAAATAGCTCTTCACTTAATAGAAACATACATCTTGTATTAGGAAAAATGTGTCGGGAGTTAAAAATTAACATTCCCGAAAAATCTAAACTCGTAATTGTAAAATATGTGTTGTCTATTTTCACAGACCCACGTGACCAGCCTTGGCAGTTTCGTGCTTAGATGTAGCACAAACTGTAGGCTTTGCCGTGTGTGTGTGCGCGCGATTGCAACATTACAAATTATAACATTGCCAGTTAAAAAAATCTCTCCTACGCATAATAGAGATTGTGTTTTGACAATGAATATTGGAACACAACTAGTGTGGTGAAAAACTGACTGCAGCGGGCACCCGATATTAGTATCCACGTGTCACGGTAAGTTGCACCGCTCCTGCCTATCTTTTGACCCGGCCCGTAATAGGGTAGCTATTTTTGATAATAACTTTACAATTACGCGTTTGCCGAAGTTTTTCCAAAGGAAAGTGTCTTAGAATTTCGTCAAGATTTTATACTTTTAATATTGAAAGGTTGTTCCGAATTACTCTATATATGTGTATGCTATTTATATTATTATTTTATATATACAGGGTGAGACAATAATTATTACCATCTTAAATATCTTTTAATCCATGTAGTCCAAAGGAAAATTTGTGTAACCGCATAGCATAATACAAAGAGGGCTATAATATGGCAATAATGACTTTTGTCCAGGTGGAGGCATTTCAGAGATATCAAGGTTACCTTCATTTTTTTTAATGAAATCGATATGTTTTGTTTTCATCATATGATATAAGAGTTCAAAACAAGTTCAAAATATATAACACAAAATCATTGAACAAGATTAAAAGTAAAAAAGCGATAAAAAATATACGGATACAACGTGCCCAATTGACTGATCTTCATTTTATTTTTATTTTATTTTATTATTAGTTTCGTGCACGTTGTATCCGTAGTTTTTTATCGTTTTTTTACTTTTAATCTTGTTCAATGATCTTGTGTTATATGTTTTAAACTTATTTTGAATCCTTCTATCATATGATGGAAACAAAATATATCGATTCCGTTTTGAAAAAGATGGAAAATAACGGGGACTATTTAAAAAATTAACATGTTTCTCGTTTTTTTTGTAAATAAACGTCAAAATTATCCTAAAAAAAGATATCGAACTTATTTGTAAATCTAATAAATATAATATATTTAATAGTCGAGAATATGTTTAAAATTGCTTTGATATTACAACGCGATTTGTTTCTCGTTCTTGCATTGTTAATCACTTTTCACTTCTAAAAAAATCAAAACAGATAGTCAACTCTATCCCAATTGTCTATTCCAAGATCGCCGTAAATGCGAAATTGTAACTGTCTCACGATGCTGCAAATGAGATGTGATATTACATATGTCTGGCGGGGAGTGAAGGAGAAGGGGTCTTTATGTAACGCATTGCCACAAAGTGATCGGTATTACATAAAGTAAGTGCATAGTGTATCACGACTATTACGAGCGCATGCGAATTTTTTAACACGTTTGTTGTCGATTAATGTCATACGCGTCTATTCGTTTTCTCGTGTTTGTCATCGCGTAATTCCTCTTTTAAAGACCAACCATTTTTATTGCCTTCAAGGCTACTCGATATCGTAGAAGTGTACGCGCGCCATTACATACGTCGAAGGGTATTTGCTTTATCGCGCGTGATACTTCTATGTAAATTGGAGCGATACGATCATCCTTGCATCATAATGCGGAAACATCTTCCGCCAAGATATCGTGAAGATATGTTAACTTTTCATTAAACCATTAGGCGTGTCCTTGTAGAACAAAGATAGAAATTCCAATAAGCATTTTATGAGTTAAAAGAAAAATACATTTTTAAAAAACAGTTGCATCAGTCTTCACAATTTTAAACAGTTATTTTACATAAAAAAAATACGATGCTTATTATTCTAACTTCCACTTTATGTTATACCAACATAAAATTGTTTAGCTTCTCTATGTTCAGATACCCGCAACTACTAGAAAGTTAAGAAAGAAAAGATTTTATTAACTTAAAGAGAATTCGCGCAAATTGATGACAAAAACTCTGTTTATCCTGCAGATTTATTACTATCAAATTCTTCGTTATCTCCCTTTTCTCTACTTTCTATTCTCTATATTCTACTCTATTCTGCTCGCCTCTTCGCCGTCGTGTTATATTAGAACGCGAATGACGGTGCAAGAAAAGTTTGCACTTAAATTTGCAAAAGGCTTTATAGCCTTTACATAATTGACAAAAGTGATCCTGTCGTACCGACAGTTTCTCATTCTTTCCCACTCCCTTCCCTCTTCCCCTGCCTCACCCGTCTCCTGTGTAACCTTCTTTTCTGAATGCCTAATAAAATCGAAAAACCGATGGGAGATTTCTGGAGCAAAGTCATAAATTGCCCAAACTGGTACCGGAAGACATATTCTCGAAGCTTTTCTAGTTCGCGTGGCCATTAAAGTCAGATCAATCAGAAATTGTGACAGCTTATTCGGTTGCCGCGTCGCTCGGTCGCCCATCGGTTCATTAATCGAGCACCTGGGATAATTAGTTTCGCCCATAAGCACTGTGTTAGTATAGCCACGGTTGCGCAAATTATAATGATATTAACGAAAACATTTTGAGGACTTTGATAGCTGACGTTGAACACGTCATTGCTTTCGCTCGCTCGCTCGCTCGCTCGCTCGCTCGCTCTCTCTCTCTCTCTCTCTCTCTC
>NW_022639559.1:479679-487698 GCF_010583005.1 Odontomachus brunneus | reverse complement strand
CGCCTCACTGCTTCTTTACATATATAATAAACAAAATATAAAAATTGTACGGAACATTAAAATATATGCAAAATGTTAAGAGTATGCAATAGAGTAATTAGGGTAATTATCTGTGAATAAAAGAAGAATGAAACATAGATAATGCTTAAATGTAACGCGCAATGCGAATAACTATTATATTTCTGTAATAATATAAAATACGAATCAGATATTATCTACACGGAAAAAAAAGTTTGGTTAAATTAACCAAATATCTGATCGAATATGAACGATCCAGAAATTCCGATTGAAGTAACCCGAATTCTGTTTAAGTTAACAAGATTTTTGGATGACTTAAACAGAATTCGGGTTACTTTAATCGGAATTTCTGGATCGTTCATATTCTACTAGATATTTAGTTAATTTAACCAAATCTTTTTTTCCATGTAGATTTGGTATTTTAGGCTTTCGCGGTGTTGTCCAATACTGAAATTATTTCAGTTCGTTCTGCTTCCTGAAGAAGTAAACTGAAATGTTCATGAAACGTCGAAATCAAATACAAGGAAGACTCGGTCCAAACCGGAAAACAAGCGAAGTATCAATTTCACAGATGTATGTAAATTTAGCAGCATCACCCGCGGATATGTAAAGGTTATATCCATCATGAATGCTCTACGTGGTATACATATATATTTATCACATATAGTAATGAAATATGTAATTTGTCCAAGGAGAAACCGAAAATTGTGTCAAAAACTCATTTAAATATGTTCATTCTGAAATATTTAAAATTTTATTAAATTTCATGAACATTCGAAATTTTATCGAATTTCATAAGACTCAGAGGATGGACTTTTCGAAACTACATCCAGTCTCATTCTAGATATCTTATTGTCAATCTTTTAGTGTATATTACACTGTGCACACATTCACCGCCAGCATTATGCACCGGCTACTGTTGCCAAGAAATTGTCAATAGATTTAGGTATCTTCAACGAGATTTTGCCCAAAAAATTTATTTCATATCATTATGCTCTCTCAGTCGTTAATTTTCTTTGATCATAATATTTCAATAATTGTAGTGGTTGTTTTTAAAATACAAGCTATTTTCAATGATACAGGGCTTTTCCGTTTAGTTTGACATAATTTACCTTTTTCTAAAAAAAAAGGTAAAAAAGGTGCTAAGTGCATGCGCTTTCCTATATAAATAAATATTATAAAAAAAATTATTGGTAAAATTCTCACAAAAAGAAATGATATCAAACGCCAAGTGAAATTAATTTCATACACAATAAATATTGTTATACTACTTTATACTTACTATTGTTAACTACTTTGTATGTATAAACACTACATTAAGTATCAACTGACTTTATTTTCTGATAATTACACAGGATTTGGAAAAAAATAATTTTTAAAAGCTTATTTAGTAAACATACAAAAATAAAAATTTGGGAAAAGTTAAATAAAATTTCACACGCAAACAGAAAACACTTGGCATACCAGAGAGGATCGCATTAATACTTTTAATACTTTATGAAAATCTTTAGGGCATATGTTGTATGAGTAGCATTAAAAGAATGGCCACGCCAAGTGTTTTGTGTATGTGTGTGAAATTTTACCCTGGTACGCCAAGTGTTTTCTGTGTGTGTGTGTGAAATTTTATTTAACTTTTCCAAAAATTTTTATTTTTGTATGTTTACTAAATAAGTTTTTAAAAATTATTTTTTCCCAATTCTGTATAATTATCAGAAAATAAAGTCAGCACTATCCAGCATTATGCACCGGCCACTGTTGCCAAGAAATTATCAATAGATTTAGGCATCTTCAAAGAGACTTTGCCCAAAAAGCTCATTTAACATCATTATGCTCTCTCACTCGTTAATTTTCTTTGATTATAATATTTCAATAATTGTAGTGGTTGTTTTCAAAATACAGGCTGTTTTCAATGATACAAAACTTTTCTATTTAGTTTGATAAATTCTACCTGTATACAAGCGGACATAGGTGTTGTGAATAATATATAACACAAGATGTCTCAGATCACCATTCTCAAACTTTGCCAGAGTGCAGAACGCATTGAACAAGAAAATCCCATTTTGCGATATTCGCAATAGTTTTTGAGAAATTAATTTTAGAACATGGCGTAAAGAAAGAAAGAGCACTCAAACCGCTGAAGTCGCTCGAGGCCTAGCGCTGTTCAGTTAGTAGTTTGGTCAAAAATAGTAAAGTTACAGATCTTCTTGAAACTTGTAGCAAAATTAATTTAAGTATTAATACGTATGTGTGTTAAATATGGGTTCGATTAACCGTATAGTTTCCGAAAAATTATTGCTTATAGTTTACTCTTTTTCTCGATATCTTATATGGCGCTGACGTACAAAAAGTAACACGTAAACGCGCATTTGTCAGTTACAAATGACCTACAATAAGGATTAATACGAAAATTTGGATAAAATTAATTGAATACTTACAGTACATATTTCAGTTTCAGCGAAATTGACCGTATATTATTAGAGTATGATTAACTAGCAAAAATAAGTTTGGCTTTTGCTTTTTCGTTCGCGACCATGCTTTGCGGATGTAGCAACATTGTATAGCTTGGCGTCGCATAGCGTTAATAGAGATGCGACGTTGCCACGATCTATAGTTCCGCGACTACAACGCAATTCAGCATACTGTTTCTTTTTCCATCATTTCATTTATTTTATCGATTTTTACTATTCTGAAAGAACTAATAATGTTTAAAAATCTGTTTTCACTTTCACTTAAAAGAATTCATCGGTTGTTGAACCTTTTATTTAAAATCTAATTTTGACAACCACAATTGGAAAACAACTACCTTAAGAAACGGGTGGCAACGCGCGACGAAGAGAAGAACAACGCACCACTGTCTGTCTGTGTTTATATTGCTGCGTTCCTACGTCTTGCCGCACCGCGCTGAATAAAAAGGAAAAATCCAGGAAAAATCTACAGATATTATAGAGCATCTAAAGTACTTAATTTTTTTTACAAACGTCACGAGATTAATTCGCAAAATGTATATGGACAGTAGAGTAAAACTACGCCATACATTCTACACGCAAAAAAATATTCTGTAGTAACAGCTAGAAATTTTCTGTTACACGAGATTCAGTTGCAACAACAGGAAAGTCTGTTCCAATAACTGAAGAATTATTCACATCAACAATTGCTTTTGATTGAAGGAACTAAAATTTTCCGTTCCAAAAAAATGGTTATCGCAGATGAATATTCTGTTGTTCTCACAGAGGGTATCGGACTGAATGATACATAGCAACAAGAAACGACATCAAGGTTACCGCAACCGAAAATATTTGGTTGAAAGAATAGTTAAATGTTACTGCTATGGATAGTGATTCATATTATTAAATGAGCCATATTTTCGCAAAACTTTTATTTCGTTCAAGGAAATCATGTCATTTGATAAAACAAAAATGATGAAACAAATTTGATAAAACATTATTGTTTTAAATAATACTTTTTAAAAGTTTCTTTAAAATTTAATAATCCGATTTGTTTAATTTGGATTTTCTTAGATTTTTTATTTTTTTTTTTTTTTTTTTTGGATTAATCATTATAACATTCTGTTAAAAATTTAAAAATAATTATCACTGATTCACTACATTACATCAATATTCATCACATATCAAATGTTGTTGCATCGTTCCAATATCTATCAACAAACTGTCTAACAAACACCAAGTAAAAATTATATAACTATTATTTGGTGTTTGCTAGGTATGTTATAATATACTGTGAATACTATAAGGATACATTATATAAGCATAAATTGTAAGAATATCGTTGGAGTCATCGGGAATCGTTGCGTGCCGCTCGATCGCCAGGTTTAGGCAACACTTTAACAGAGTCAGGACTAGATGAGTGACCGGTGGTGTATATACCACTTAGAATCGAAATTATTGCGGGAAGATTCACGAAAGTTTGGAGTGTGTTGACAACTTTCGATATCTAATAGCTTATGAGACATGAGAAAATTAGGAATTTATAAATTTGTTTAAATATTAATCTATCCCTAATAGCTGCAACATCCATCAATATGAACTGAAGTATAGGTTGGGACAAACGAATCTTGTATCTTTCACAACATTTCAATTCGGTTGGGATGATTGAATATATGTTTGGTACAATAGAAACTTTCCAACAGAATTTCTTTTTTGTAGCAATCGATTTTTCAGTTGATTCCTGAGAAACCGAAAATTTCGGTTGTTGTAACTGAAATTCGGTAATGTCAACCAAATCATTTTTTATGTGTAACTGACAACTCTACATTTTTTTCTTGAAAAATAAACGTGCAAATGACGCGAAAGTAGCTTGTTCCGGTATGTCTTAGTGTGTCTCTTATCAATATACAGAAAGAACTTCAATATCGCATTGTTGTTAAATATATCAAAGAAAAACTTTTTAATGCTATACATATATACTAAACATATTCACATAGTACATAAATTGTTTACAAATTTTTATTTTAGTTAAAAGTAATTTGCAACATCTAAATGTTATTTATTCATATGAGGACAGATTAAAATAACTCTTTGATTTTAACTACGTTTTTTAACATTTGAATAAGTCTTAGTTTGCATTATGGAAAAAATGTAATACGTATTCCACACGTGCATGTGTATAATATGCTCCATTAATTATATATGTCACTAAAAATTAATGTATAATGTGCTATTTGCGTTTTGCTTCGTTTCTTCTGCCTTTTATTTCTTGTTTTTTATCTTCTTGTCGTCTAGAACCGAGAAATATTGTCGTATACAATTTGTTCTCTTTGAGGAGAAATGTCACTTCGCATGGACCAATCAGATCGTTTTGGTTAGATAACAAGCTGGCCAACTTCGTTTAACCTCACTGGTTTCATGATGCTTCTTGTACTTTCTGTTTCTTATCGTTTCGAGATAAAAGTTAATGAACTTCAGAAGAGACAAGAGACACGTAACAAAAGACACAACTGTCGGTAAAACGTCGAGAAGCAAAGACGCAAAAAATAAAAAGCAGGAAACAGAAAACAAAAAGAACATTATAGATTAGGCTTTAGATATGGGATAAAATTATGTACAAAAACTCTGCGAGTTCATTTAGATTAGAGTTCTAATGAATAGTTAGACGAAGACACTGACAAGTACATGAAATGTGATAAAATCACTATAATGCAAAATAAAGAAATGATTGAATACAGTATCAATCTTGGATTAATTGCATGAATCTCGAGTCTTTATATACCGGGATAAAGTTTAATTTATGTTGACTCTATGAAACTGAACCATTTAATTTCTTTATTGTCGTAGTTATTTTTTCCAAGATAAGGAATATCCTCAACATAAGAAATAGTAAAAATCTTTTTTGTTGGTCATTTGTTTTTAGTTATATTTTTATTAAAATTCTAATTAAATTAAATTTTAACTTTTTAATTATTTTTTTCCTTTATATCATTTAGTTTTATTAATTTTACACCCTAAATGTGTGTTTACCCTTTTCCAACGTCTCATTCATGATCCTATCTAAGATAAAAAAAATTCAGTTTTATTAACATTTTCCCATTAACTTATCAACAAACCTTATAAAATATTTTTCTATTGACTACTTATATAACATATGTTTAAATGTTATGCGTAAATTATTAAATATATAAATTGGTGATCAACTTTGTTAATTTAATTAAATAATTATTTATCTAAACAAATTGACACATTTACAACAATGATAAATTCATGTTTCACTGGAAATGAGAAATTACTTGAAAATTTAACTCCATATGTATGGGAAGGAATCGAATTTAGAACTTTTCTGCTTATTTAAGATCAATTATAATATCAATTATAATAAAAAATGATATTGATATAATCTTTTATAAACCGTTTTTTACTTTTTATGTCAGAATTTCTTTATTACGCGTTTTTAATACGCATTTAATGCAGTTAAATGCGCATTAAAAGCGCGTTATACGCGCATTCTTGAGTGGTTTCTTATTAACATATCTTTGAGTTTTTTTCAATTCTTTTAACGCTAAGAAGCTTTTGACAACATTTACTCAACACTCGAGAAAATTTACTCATTACTCGGTAAAAATTTATGGTGGACAGTTTTTTATTTATAACATTATTTACGGAATCATTTAACTGACAACGTCAACATTTTTAGACTAATTGTCTACATTACTCTTTAAAAATTACCTTAGAAAATGAAAATAATAAGTAATATTATAGTAGTATAGTAGTAATACAGTAGTATTATATAAGTATAATATATAAGTATAAGTTATAAATATAATAATATAATATATAAATATGACATAAGTATATAATATAAATAGATGTTAGTATAATATAAATATATAATAGTACGATATAAATATATATAAGTATGATATAAATATATATAAATAGTAAATTAGCAGCCTTTACAGAAAAGGCTGGCAACTAATTGAAAGATAGATATATATTTTCTTTATCACAAAGTACTCCAGGAGGAGGCGAAACAAAGATGAAGGAGAAAGAGAAACAAAAGAAAGAGTGAAGGATAAAGGAGAAATAAAAGAAAGAGTGAAATACAATGAAAGAAAGAGAGCATATCTTAATAATATGTCCATTTCTCCTTCTTCGTTCTTTCCATTAACTGGACAATTAAACAAGAGAAGCATCTTATTTTTTATTGCTCTATTACCAATGCTGACTTTAACTTTCCAACGACAATCTGTTTCTTTACGTCTATTGTCATAACACTGTTTTTCTCCAACATACACGTCAATACGGAAGAAAAAAAGTAGAGGAACTTGTAAATTTGTGAAGAAAGAAGAAAAGTGGGACAGAGAATTGGGGGATAAGAAAAGGAAAAAAGAAAAAACGAATTTTTCTTCAATTTTTCCTCCAACTTCTTGTTCTTGCGTATGCGGTGAGACGAAAAGAGAAAGGAGAAGCTTATAATAAAGGAGAGAATAAGGAAGAGAGAAAAGAAGAGAAAAAAGATAAAAAAGAAAATTATTTTTTTACACTTTTCTCTTTTCTACTATTTCTTCTTTCCACATACAAGCCAATAAACAAAGGAGAAAGAGGAATAAATTATTATAAGGGAAAAAATAAGAAACAAGAAGAAAAGGACAGTGAATTTTCTTCTTTTATTTCTTTTCTTTTTCCAACGTCGTATTCGAAAAATTCTAAATTAATGGCACTAGATTCGTTAACATCGACGTATCCAAAATTTGATGAAAATGCTCTTCTTCGATGACTTCAAATTCTCACACGCGCAAAATAAACCTTCGAGTTAAAAGAAAGTTCGAATTAATTAAAAAAAAAAATATTCGGTAAACATCAGCCGAAAGTATCAAACCAGAAAATGTGAGCGATGTTATCTAAGGATTATGCATGTTTTTCACGCTATCATACCGGATTTTTTACGGATATTCGCATCGCTGCTGCAAAAAAGTGTTCTCGCCTTGTACAATGTAAAGTACAATGACATCGTGCGCGCGTGAATAAGAATATTCCCCTCCCTTCTCTACTCTTTTTCCTCCCTCTCTTTTTCCTTTGATTCTAAACGGGACTCAGATACGCAAATGCGCGCTATCGGAAACCGACTGGCGGTTGAAAATTGCAAAGGCCTTGTTCAGGTCTGCCCTATCATTAAGTAGTTTGCAAATTTAAACAATGGTTTCCTACTACCGCTAACACGAACCACACCGTGGTGCAGTGGAGTGCGCACGGTTACGGTCGGTGTATTATGCAACCGTCGGTCAGGATCATATGATGACCCTGATTGAGAGCAAAGCCGGGCGGTGGACAAGGAGACCTTAATACAGGAAACAAAAATGAAGAAATATAGTAACTATAGTATAGTATATATAGTATATATAGTATATATATAGTAACTGTGTGTGTGTGTATGTGTGTGGTGTGGTGTGGTGTGGTGTGGTGTGGTGTGGTGTGGTGTGGTGTGGTGTGTGTGCGTGTGTGTGTGTGTGTGTGTGTACGTGCGTGCGTGCGTGCGTGTGTGTGTGTGTGT
>NW_022639559.1:471580-479487 GCF_010583005.1 Odontomachus brunneus | reverse complement strand
GTGTGTGTGTGTGTGTGTGTGTGTGTGTGTGTGTGTGTGTGTGTGTGTGTGTGTGTGTGTGTACAGTGTGTCCCATAAGTTCGGCAACAGCAAGAAAACTCGGCGGGGGAATATTTTAGAGAAAAATGTTTCGAATAAAAGTTGTAAGGCTTAAAAAGTCGCATTTAATGACAGTAGTTATTTGACCTAAGATAACGTCGCCAAGGTCAGGACAAGGTCAACTTTGCTTTTTTAAATAGAAATATATATTTTTTATTACGGAATTTTATTCTACGTAAAAAAGCAAACAAATTTTGCTTGAAAAAATTTTGTATACGACCTCTATTTTCTAAGATATTTACGTAAATATCTACAAAATTATTGGTTTCAATAATTTTTTACTTGAATTCTATTAACTTTACCGAAAAATATTAAGAGATAAAAATTGCTTATTTTGTTTTCAAAGAGCTCTGAGAATTTTTTCAGAATTTGTGTTAACTTTTTAGTACTTCAAGAAAATGCAAGAAAATGCAGTAGTAAAAAACATTTTTCTCTAAAATGCTCCCCCGCCAAGTTTTCTTGCCGTTGCCGAACTTATGGGACACACTGTATATGAAGGAGAGTAACGAAATTGAACATAGAATAGATAGGTAATAGGGAATAGGAGCTTTTATTTCTTCTGTTAGGCACTGCAGCACTCTGAGGCCAGCTGCTAGAAATTATTGCATTTATTATGAAACTCGTTATATGTAACATTCAACGCCAGGTAAAAATACATGAAAATATAAACAATTTTTTATTTTTCGCTTTGCCTGAAAATTAGACGTTCTGCCGATCGAGTTGTTCTTGCTTGCTTAAGAAAAGTTCGCAAACGTTTATACAGGGTGTCTCATTTTAAATGTTCCAAGCAAAAATCTCGAAAAATATGGAAGATATGGAAAAATATTTCAGACCAAAGTTTTGGTTCGATAGAGGACATAAAAAGGTACCATTGGTTTGACCTTGTGTGGCGCCAGAAAAATGATCTATTTTCTTTTTATAGTTCTAAAAATTTTTTTCAGAATTTTTTAATTAACTTTTTGATACTGCATTTTCTTGCATTTTCTTGAAGTATTGCCGCACTGTATGGAGTGAAATGAATTTTTTTGCAAATCATATAATATCCATTACAAAATAAACTTTTCGCTGTAAATTACAAAAAAAAGAGAATTATACGTTTTTTCCCGCAGAGGTGCAACATATCAAAATTACATATGCATT
Source organism: Odontomachus brunneus (assembly GCF_010583005.1). Classification (NCBI taxonomy): domain Eukaryota; kingdom Metazoa; phylum Arthropoda; class Insecta; order Hymenoptera; family Formicidae; genus Odontomachus; species Odontomachus brunneus. The sequence goes on along the minus strand of NW_022639559.1, from coordinate 478,248 downwards.
TTTATAAAATTATCACCATTAGCATTACCCAATGCACACTACAGGATGGTTGCTAATCGGATTTAGTTTGTGTGTATATGTTAATTCAAAATATGTATGTTAATTTAAAACCCAGCAAAAAATGCTCCTTAAAGTATAGATTTTACTCTAAAGAATAAAACAAAGTTTTTCAAAAAAGTTTTATGATTATTTTTCGTAAAGTTATACTTACTAAATTTATACTTATTTAAAGTTATACGGAATTTTGTCATAAGTTTATCTGTGTGATAATTGTGTTGACGAATGTAATGACTGTTTCTTTAATATACAAAATAATTTGTCTATCGATTATAATAACGCTTTTTCAAAAATAAAAAGTTTGCGCTTTATTGATTGTGTTATTTAATGTTTGTTCAATTTTTTTTCTTTTTTAGTGAAGGAAATGATCTATTTTATACATTTATTTTTCTTACATTTTTTAACAACTTAATTTTCGCATTTCTTACTATGTTGTTAGTATTCAAACTACAATTAAATTTTGGATAACTTCTTTTTATTAAACTTTAGTTTTTCAATGTTTCTATGCTATTGGAATGTTGAAATACATATTAATATTATAGCATATTATATTAATATTAATGTTGATTTGAGAGAAAAAAAGTATTTTATATCCAATTTCGTTACCCTGTACCTATCAGTTGACGATGAAGAAAGTATTATTGAACAGAAAATGCTTAATTACTCAAGAGAATTAATGAAAATAAAATTATAAGGTTATATCACCTTTTATGTCTGCTAATATTAATAATTACAGCAAGTGCGTTCCGATTTTCAGTGCTGGCACAATCTATTAACATTTTTCAATTAGTTAAAATATATCGACTTCAACGACAGTAAATTCACTGTCAGTACTATCAGTATATCTCAAGAGAAACACACGCTAATCCGAAGAAGCGTTGATCCTCAACGCGAAAGTGCGAACTCACAATCTCGAATCTCGTAATTGCATGTCGTTAAAGTGGATTTTTGCAGCTCCACTTGTCGACGGAAACAAACGCGTTAATCGAGTAAGCGAGGCACGCGCCACGCGCATACAGTGATGTTGGAAGCCAGTAATTGCATAATGAAAGGACGTCGTTCCAGTTAATGCCCCGTGTAATTAATCCGCAAATAAAACATCGCGACTCTACGAGCGTATGACAAGCACGCCACGCCGGCGACATAATCGTTCACAGCACGCGACGTTCCATTTTGTATTCTTGAATTCACATATTGGTTACGCGATGACTATAAAGTGCTACTTTGAACAGAAAAATTGGGCTAATTTCTATTTCTTTGTTTCATAAACTGTTGTGACAAAATCAACAGCAAAAAATTCATAATATATAATTTATAAAATATATGTATTATCATTTATAATATATAATTAAAAATAATATCATTCTTAATATATAATTAATTCTTAATATATAAAAAATAATATAAATAATAATAATATATAATTTTCATCTTAATAAATTTCAGAACGTATCCGGTATTCAACAGCAAAACCCATGCTGTGAAAATGATCAAGAAATATAAACTCCTATTAGATATGAATGTGTTACGAAACTCCTTAAGAAAAAATGTTGCAATTTTCCTGTCGCTGGCTATATACTCATCATGATGGTCAAATATCTGGGTAACAGGTCAACTGATCAACAGGTAATTTATTATGTGGAATTTCTGATGTATTTCTTATATATTTTATATACAGTCCAAATAGGAATTTAAAAGAGGGCTTGTAAAGGCCCTAGATAATTTTTCCCCATTTCTGTCTAAGCCCCATTCAGGCAAGCCTGAATAGACTCTGTACAGAGATTTGAGAGAACGCTTTTGTAAGTCAGGACCCGATTTGTAAATCTGACGAGGCCCTATTCTGGCACGCTTATGTAGACCCTGTCTGGACACGCTTAAGTAGAAAAAAATATTCTTTTATGTATAAATATGTACTACTTTTTTTCTAATAAAAACTATTCGTAAAGGTCACAGCGCGATTGCTGATTTGATTTGAAAACTTTAGATTACTTGATTCCAACGCTGCATCGTTTAAAAATTCTCACTGACACTGGTGGAACTCGAACCTGGGCCCTGCTTGAAGCACCTCTGGATTATGAATCTGTTGCCTTAGACACTACGCCACTTCTTCAATCGATATAAACATCTTACATTTTGTCTGTATGTGTTGTGATAATATGACTTAATAAAATGATATAATTTTAATAAAAATTATATTTTTCGTACTTTTATTGTTAATTTAACACTTAGGTAATAAGATGAGGTCTACTAAATCCCGCACTTCCATTTCGTTATCTTTAAATTTTTATAGTAAAATTTTTTTTTTATTTTTTAGGCTTTCGCGGTGTCCATGCATATTAGATTTAGTTTTCAGGTTTGAGCCGCGTGGATTCATCTTTGTCTGATTCCAACGTTTCGCGAACATTTCAGTCCGCTTCATCAAAGAGGAACGATCCGATGATCGGAAGAAACGATCGGGTCGTTCTTCCCTGATGAAGCGGACTGAAATGTTCGCGAAACGTCGGAATCAAAAATAAATCCACGCGGCTCAAACCCGGTAACCAAATCTAAATTTTTTTTTATTGTTGATTGTTATTAAATAAATTAAATTAATTATTTAATAAATTAATTTATTAAGTTTTATTTATTTTTATTTTTATTTATTTTTTATTTATTAAATTAATTAAAGTCATGAAAGACTATAAACTTTGAGTAATTACAAAGGAATACAATTAAAAGAAGAAGAAATCCACCTTACCATATAAGATTTCATTAAATTAATTAAATTTATGTATAAATATATAAATCAACGCTTATTATAAGCGATTTCTGAAATATTTTAGTGAAAAAGATCTTGATAAAACGTTTCACAAATATTTCTAAATTATTTCAATGTTATATTTCAATATAATTTCCAAGTTATCTTTTGGAAAGCTTGCTGTGTGACACGCCTTATTTAGAAGACCGTATTTTTGAGAACCAAAATCATAGGTATTTTGGTTTTACCTCAAACTTATGTGAATTTTACTTCAGTCTAAGACTGTAAACTAAAATTCTGTCAAACTTTAAACTATTTCAAGAATTGAATAAACGAGACCCTGACTGGATTATATAAGTATATGTCTTGTTACAGACATCCACATCTGTACCTATTTTGGGCCTATTTACGAATTTTCCTTTAGAAATCTCCTTCCTTGACTATATATAAGCCTAATTATAATACGATGGCAAGCCTTATTAGGGGCATCCCCAACAGGGCCTATTCAGGATCTGTTTAGGAAATTTTACTCAGAATTTACCTTTGTAGGTCCTTTCTAGGCACAACAGTGATAGGCATTGTTAAGGGAATCCCAACAGTGCCTATTCAGGGCTTATTTAGGTAATTTTAGTCAGAATTTGTTTTTGTAGGCCCTTTCTAAGCGCAACAGTGGTAGACCTAGTTAGGAGCATCCCCAATAGTGCTTATTCAGAGTCTATTAAGGAAATTCTACTCAGAATTTACCTTTGTACATCCTTTCTAGACCCAACAATGCCAAACCTATTTTAGGGCACGTCTATCTAGGCTCTTTACGGACTTGGGGCATGCCCCGATAAAATTCTATCCGGGAGGGTATCCCAGACTCTCCTCCGCATATTTTGTGGGAATATAGAACAAGTTGACGTGAACATAAAAGTTCTATACCGTTTTACGATATTTGCAATAATCGTCGAAATATTAATTAAAGAAGATAAGTAAATGATCACATGCGACATGGTAGATGAGCTGCAGTGGCACCGTCTGCCGTCTTATATATTAGGTCAAATTAAACAAAAAATTCCTCTATCATTTTGAAAATGACCACATAGATTTTTAGATATTAATTAAAAAAAAATTGTTACGTAATTATGCACCATAATGTATAAATTTTCTTTAATTAACATAAAAAAATCTATGTGATCATTTGGTAGAGGACTTTTTTATTCAGTTTGATCTAATGTATAAGTGTACAACGACAGAAGGCGCTGTTGCAGCTTATCTGCCATATCGCGCATGATTATTCATCAATCTTCTTTAATTAATATCTTGAGATTTATTACGAATATCGTAAAACTGTATAGGATTTTTATGTTCATCTCGATCCGTTCTACACTCCTATAAAATATGCGGAAAAAAGTCTAGGACACCTTGTAGAAACGTAAAATACAAAAATTAACTTAAAATTGCTCTATCAGCCACAGTTTTTTTATGGCAGTTCTTTAAGATTTAATTCTTAACCGAGCGTGCAACGATACTTCATATTGCATGATCGATTTTTTTAAAAGATCACAGATAATACACTCCTTTTTCTATTGCAGCCTTTTTATTTCTTATTCATTAAAATTTCATTGTTATTTTATTACAAATATCTTATTTTTTCTACGACGTGTTTATAATATCTTATCCTTTTATAACAAATAAATATGTTCGCGATCCGGCATTCAATACCGCGCGCGCTCACTAACATTTAGACGAGAGGTGGATTCTATTAAGGATTAATGTATTGTATATAGAACATTTTACGCAATTTTTAATTTTAATTCTAAATTTTTTATGTTAAAGTACTATCAATACTAAATACCTTCCATAAAAACTTCCTTCATTTATTTATAATATATTTATCTATAAAAATTTACTAAAATTAACTTATTAAAATTTAATTCATTAAAATTAACTCACTAAAATTTAATTCATTAAAATTCATTAAATTTAAATAAAACCAATTTGCTTTTCTTACGCTGTTTTTTTTTCCAGTTTGATATGAATGTGATATAAATTGATGGAGGATATATTTTATTTTTAAAAAAGACAAATTGCAATACAAACATAGCAAAAAATCACTAGCTTCTATATTTTGAATTATTAATTTTGAATTATATATATGAAAAACATACATATATATATATATATATATATATATATATATATATATATATATATATGAAAAAAAGCAATTTTCTTGAAACTTAAAGATTATATCATTGTAATGCAGGAAACATCACAAGTAATAATATATAACTGCAGGAAACATCACAAGTAATAATAAATCTATTTGCAATTCTTTTCTAATTATAAATTATCTTGTTTCCTGCATATTCCGTATAATCGTTTATCTTCGATGGTGTTTTATTTTTAGTCGCGCTAATTAAATTCGGCAGAAGAAAATCAACTCATGTCGTGATGCAATGTAAGAAGCGGATTTCCGCGGCTGGTTAGCGCTCAATCGGTCGAAAGTCGATGCAAAAATCGCGCGCTCTACTCACCGCCAAGTTAATTGATGCCTTCCTCGATAGGCAACGACAAATAAACGTATCAATTGCGGACTGTAGCAGCCTTTTCACGAGACGTGACACTCTCTCGTGAGTGACGGAAATAGATGTACGACCATCCATGTTGAATTGCACAACGTTTGCTGCCCCTGCCTCGGGAATGATAGAATAACCACGAGACGTCTTAATTGACCCGAGGGAATGCGCGAATACGAACCACGCCGCGTACATATGATATGTAGTCAGCTGCGCGTATACACGGAGAAAACTACTATAGTTGCTACATCCACATTCTTTATAATTGGAGAGAAAATATATGTGATATCAAGTTAAATAAATATTGCATTAAAAGTTACTGTTGTCATATGCCTATCTATAATTCTCATAGCCATCTAATTCTCATAGCTATATGTAATATAATACGTAATGTGATACGTAATGTTCTTATGATACGTAATATTCAGTTATATATTCTCATATATAGTTGCCTCAACCGAAGGAATACTGCTGTCTTTCTGTTATGGTCTGCAGAACAAATACTATAGTTGAGACATTCGTAGTGTTTGGTTGCGCGATACTGACAATGAGCTTCCCGCGCAAACATATATGGAGAAGTAGTACAGAGCGCCGGACAATACTGTAGTGATCTTATAAAATGTATGTGATAAAACATTGTTATGAAATATGGACAAAGCTTGCGAATTATTTTTACGAAGCACTGAATTTGAACATTATATTTCTATTTTCAAAGTAAACGATCGGTTAAAAACTTTTAATTACTATCACAATAATATATATCTGAGGTATATAAATTAATTTTCAGCCTTTTTGGTACAATTTTGATATTTATATGTAAAAAAAACGAATAATTATATAATTATATAATCTTCAAAGCAATCTCCCCCACTTTCTACGCATTTCCGCCATTTCTCAAGCAACCTTCGAATACCGTCTCGGAAAAAAAATGGTAGTTTTGACCGAAAAAAATTATTAACGTCTATTAAGCTAACATAGCCACTTTAGCACAATCAAACGTGACCAGTAAAAAAATTTAATGCTCTTCTGTTGCTAATTTGTTGCTCTATTCCCGATTTTATTACTCCAGCTGTTTCGTAAAAAACAATGACTGCGCTACCTTAAAGTTAGCATAGCCACTCGCAAAAAATAAAACAAATAAAAAAACAAAGGCAAATTCTTTTAGTGTTAACTTGTTGTTAATTTGTTGCTCTATTTTAATTATTTTAATTATTTGCTAGGAAAGTGTTTGCCCCTAGCCGTGTAACTGGAGGGGGGGCTATGTCCCCCAGACCTCTCGCACCACGGCGGGAGGGAGCCCAGTCTTTCTC
>NW_022639559.1:466773-471570 GCF_010583005.1 Odontomachus brunneus | reverse complement strand
GGGGGGGGGGGGGGCATGTCTGTTGTACTTAAGCTAAAGAGTGAGAAAGACTGGGCTCCCTCCCGCCGTGGTGCGAGAGGTCTGGGGGACATAGCCCCCCCTCCAGTTACACGGCTAGGGGCAAACACTTTCCTAGCAAATAATTAAAATAATTAAAATAGAGCAACAAATTAACAACAAGTTAACACTAAAAGAGTTTGCCTTTGTTTTTTATTTGTTTTATTTTTGCGAGTGGCTATGCTAACTTTAAGGTAGCACAGTCATTGTTTTTTCCGAAACAGCTGGAGCAACAAAATCGAGAATAGAGCAACAAATTAGCGACAGAAGAGCCACGGTGTCGGGGGGTCTGGGGGACAACGCCCCCCAGTTACACGGCTAATGGCAAGCACTTTCCTAGCCTGCAAATTCAATGTTCTTATACAAACAGTGTTCAAAAATTACATTCATTTTATGCAACTTCTTTTGTTAATAACTTTTTAACGAACAATGAGCGACGGCTAAAATTTGCTGAAGGTTATTCAGGAAGGTATCCTATATAACATATGTTAAAGTCAAACCCATTGGAGATGGCACTAATTTTCTGTATACTGAGTAAAGTAAAAAATTTTTTGTTCCACTTATTTTTCGCAAGTGTTTCTACATTTTGTTGCTTTCAAGATAAATCGGTTAGAAATTTGTTGCTCATTGTTTATCGTAAAATTGAGTAGCTGTGCTAGCTAAGGTACAAAAGTAAAGTATCGTTAAAAAATTTGTTGCTCCACGCATTTATTTACAAAGGTGTTTCTACATTTTGTTGCTCTGAAAATATGTCGGTTAGGAATTTGTTGCTCATTGTTTATCGCAAAATCGAGTGGCTGTGCTAGCTAAGATACAAGAGTAAAATACTATAAATAAATTTATTGCTCCACGAGTCTCCTCGCAAAAATGTTCCTAGATTTTGTTACTCCCAAAATATGTCAGTTAAGAATTTGTTGCTCATTGCTTATTGCAAAATCGAGTGGCTATATTAGCTAAGATACAAGAGTAAAGTATCGTAAAAAAATTTGTTGCCCCACGCATTACAAGAGTAAAGCTTTACAAGAGTAAAGTATCGTTAAAAAATTTGTTGCTCCGCGCATTTTTTTGCAAAAGTGTTTCTACATTTTGCTTTCAAAATATGTCGGTTAGGAATTTGTTGCTCATTGTTTATGGCAAAATCGAGTGGCTGTGTTAGCTAAGGTACAAGAGTAAAATACCGTAAAAAAATTTGCTTTATTTTTAAGGTAGCACTGTCATTGTTTTTTTCCGAAACGGCTGAAGCAACAAAATTGGGAGTAGAATAACAAATTAGCAACAAAATAGCAGTAAATTTTTGTACTAGTCGCGTTTGATTGTGCTAAAGTGGCTGTGCCAGTTTAATAGACGTAAATCACTGATGCTTTTTTGACTTCTTCGGAAGGTCGAAAGTGCCAGTCGACCAAGTGATGCTGTAGCGACCGGAAAAGGTGATAATCTGAAGGAGCGAGGTCTGGAGAATACGCCGCATGAGGGAGAATTTCCCAATCCAGAGAAGAAATGATTTTCCGAGTTATTTTCGCTGTATGTGACCGCACGTTGTTATGCAGCAAATTCACCCTATTTCCACTACCGGTAAAAGGTCTTTTTTCTTCAATCGCGTCACTTAATTTTATCATTGATTCCTGGTAACGTTTAGAAGTAACAGTTTCCGCATGTGTGTACAAAACAAATGGCCAAACTTAAAGAGCGCAATTTACTTCATATAAGAATAAGGAAAAATCATATATATTCATATTATGCATATGGAAAAGCTTTTCAAGTTATATAGTTAATATAGTCGTATATTTTTGTAATAGTCTGGCAAAAATGCAAGTTCGAGATTACAAGTATTATTATGATTTACTTTCTATTGCATAAAGAAAACTGCTATATATTCTATTGCTATATATTCTGTAGTTACTACATATTCTATAGTTAAAAAAAAACTTTATGTAATTTTAAATTAAATAAATATAGTATTAAAAATGTCTATTGAATGTCCATTTATGCAGTTCTCATTATAGTTTTTACGATAGTTCAATTCTTATGATAGTTTAGTATATCCTTATATATATACATATAGTTATCTCAATCGAAAGAATATTACTTTCTCTCTGTTGTGGTCTACAGAACAAGTACTGATCAATACTATAATTTATAGGGTTGGATTACGCCATATATCACTGAGAGTACCACTCAAACGGTCAAACAGCAAAGGCCAGTGTGCCTAGTCATAGATTTCCTTACTCATCTAATACATTCACGAATAAAATAGATATATCTCATCGAATGATATTAAGAAACGTCACCGAAACCACCCATCCTATAGAAAATTAATAAAACTCTAAATTTCACACGATTTTGAATAATATTATAAAAAGGCACAACACTACATTTCACGATAACAAAAAATTGTATATATATATTTTTTATATCTACAATATAAAACAATTGCGTCACTTTTTTGCTTAACAACTTTTTATGGTTAGTAGCAATGAATCAGTCATCGGAAAAATATTGTACTTTCTGATTAATTAAAACTACACTTTTATAAATTGTGGTAATAAAATAAAAAAATTAGAACTGGTGTAATGATTTTATTAGTCTGAAGGAAATTTGAATCGTTTGTGTTCGCTTATTTACCGCGTGTGATCAATGGAAGCGCACAAATAACTTGTATTATCGAAATCGAAAAGCATTTATAATTCTAATAAAGGATTATTTTTCAATCTATGTTTATATACATGTGTGTGTGTGTGTGTGTGTGCGCGTGTGCGTGCGTGCGTGCGTGCGTGCGTGCCAGCGTGTGCGCGCGCGTGTGTATGTGTGTGTGTGTATATACTGAGCACTTTTTACTCAGTACAATAAGTATCTACCCTGTAAGCCTGGGACTCTTTTTGAACACCCTATGCGTGTATTGTATATATATATATATATATGTATGTGTGTGAGTGCACGCGCGTGCATGTGTATGTACGCATACAAGCAACACAGTCAAGATTTCTCTCTGAGTTATAAATAATCGGAATAACCGCTTTAAAATAACGGAAGTATTTCTTTAATAATAAAACCAGTTTTTTATATGTTGGTGCAGTTGCCATTAGTATACGCCGACATATATCTTCGTATACTTTCAAGCTAATATTGGTACAGCGGTAATTTCGATTGCTTATAATTTAGGGAATTCTTAATTAGAAAAAGTTTATTTATATTAAAAGCTTATTTATTTTGAAAAAAACGCCTTATATATACATTTTTTAATTAACTTTTTAGTACTACATTTTCTTACATTTTCTTGAAGTACTAAAAAGTTAATTAAAAAATTCTGAAAAAATTTTCAGAGTTCTATGAGAAAAAATAAACAATTTTTATTTCTCGCTATTTTTCGATAAAGTTGATAGAATTCGAATAAAAAATTATTGAAACCAATAATTTTGTAGATATTTCTGTAAATATCTGAGAAAATAGAGGTCGTATAAAAAATGTTTTCAAACAAAAGTTGTTTATCTCTTTACGTAAAATAAAATTCCGTAATAAGAAATATATGTTTCTATTTAAAAAATCAAAGTTGACTTCGATCTGACGTTGGCGGCGCCATGCAAGGTCAAACCAATGGTACTTTCTTATGTCCTTCACCGAACCATATAATTTTATCTGAAACATTTTTGCTGAATATGCTTGGTTGAAGAATTATCAGGGTGCATCTTTTAAATTAGGCACACTCTGTATATATATGTATATATACAAGGTAAGTCATTTTATTCAATACACGTAAAAATCTCAAAAAGGAGAAATTTTTTCAAAAAATGTTTTAGAAAAAAGTTGTCGGGTTCAGAGGGGGACATCTGAAGGTGACCTTGACTTTGACCTCGGAGCTCATTCTGAAAGTTATTCGAAAGTCAACTTTGCATTTTAAATAGAAACATTAATTTTTTATTACGAAATTTTATTCTTCGTGAAGAAACTAACAACTTTTGTTTGAACGAATTTTTCGTACGACCTGCATTTTCTAAGATATTTACGGAAATATCTAGAAAATTATTGGTTTTAATAATTTTTTACTCGAATTCTACCAACTTTACCGAAAAATAGTAAGAGATAAAAATTGTTTATTTTCTTCTTATAGAGCTCCGGGAATTTTTCAGGATTTTTTATAAATTTTTTAGTACTTCAAGAAAATGCAAGAAAATGCAGTACTAAGAAGTTAACTAAAAAATTCTGAAAAAATTCACCTTGTATATACATACTCACATGCGCATATATGTGTGTATATAGGTAAAGCTCGTAGCACTCCTAGAATTGACTGTTCAATGTATAAAATAAGCATCTTAGACAAAATCTGAAATAGTTTTGTGTTTCGACTTTTGACTGGTGTGCTTTTAGTAAATTCTAGAAGTAACTGCATGTGGTCAAAGTTAAAAACTAAAAAACAGTCGGTAAAATTCCTGTTTAGTGTTGAAGTATCTCAAATAACCGTGTGTTTATATTGTAAATATGTTGTAAAGACTACCATCTTATGGATAATTTTTAACAGGTTTTAGTCATCGTTGTTTAAAAAATTATTACCAAAAGAAGTTCCATAATTAGAACGTAATGATAACTCGTATACACAAAAAAAAAGATATGGACAACTAAATATAATTTGCTGGCCACTTTTTCTTTGCTGCAGGAATCAATTTCCTTGCTAGGATAACAAGAAAAAAAATAGCTAAAGCCAGTGATGTAGCCAGAGGGCTGAGAGGCTGCAACCCCCCCCCCCCC
>NW_022639559.1:450116-466760 GCF_010583005.1 Odontomachus brunneus | reverse complement strand
CCCCCGAAATTAATTTTCTGAGTTACGCTAAGTGTGAGAAAAATTTTTTCAAATGACCTTTTTTTCATCAAAAATTAAAGTACAGCCCTCTCGAAACTTTTTTCTGGCTACATCACTGATTAAAGCAGTAAATTATGTTTAATTATCCAACTATAACAAATTTGCTATATTAGCCATTTGTCTTGCTGTACGAGCAGATTTTCTAGTTATCATAGTAAGGAAATAGATTCCTGCAACAAAGAAAAAGTAGCTAACACAGCAAATTATGTTTAACTGTCCATATATAGCAAATTAGTTTGCTGCTGCATCAAATCCTTTTTTTCCGTATACTTAACAATTAAATATGATTTTAGTAGGGTGAGAGCTGCATCCCCTATTGCGCTAAAAATCTAATCTAACCCTATCTTAAAACATTGTGAGAATGTTAATTGTTAAAATGCATAAATGTACCTGTATAAATATACATTTTTTGACAACCAGCATTGTCATAATATTGTAGGATAGTATTAGATTAGATTTTTAGCGGAGTAGGAGGTAAAGCACCTCTAACCAAAGATATACGTTTCAGTTTTCTTTTTGTTATAACACATTTATATTTTTCAGTTACTAACTTTGACCAGTCATGGTAGTCATTTTTAAGATTGACTAAAAACATATCGGTCAAATGCCAAAACAGAAAACTATTTCGAGCTTTAACCAAAATGCTTGATTATTTCGCATATTAACCAGTCAATTCTATAGGAGCGTCCACACTATACGGACTTTGATTATAACATATATATAAAATTATAATGTAATTATGAAATAATATTTAATTGACTCTCCAAATAAAAATGCGATATATCGATCAAGTGCAATACGCCGATTACTGGAACAAGTAAAATAATTTCTTTGAAGCATATAATAAATGGTTGCATTTGTGCGTTTTGTATCGGCTTTTTTCCGCGAAGACCCACGATGCGTGTATTATATTACACAACATCCTCCGAATAGCGCAGCTACAACAATAACATGCAATGGGACAGACGGGAAGCTGATGGTTTTCGTAACAATCATCGCGGGAAACTCAGATTTTTGCTGCGCGAATTTATGCGGCTCGCTAAAACGACCGTATATTTTCACAAGTGCGACAAATGGTGAGCGCGGGAAGAAATATCATAGAATGCATAGCTGATAGATGAGAGAAGCCGTATTTCATTTTTACAAACGTGATGAGTAGAGAATTATGTATGCCAATAATTTTATCGTTGACCGAGGTGTCTTATACTTGCACTTGGGAAAACATCAAATACATGCGAAAAATTTATATATGTAACACGAAGCAAATGGCCCGAATATGTACCATTATTTAGTCGCGTCTCAACCGATTGTCCGTTGATCTGGTATATATTCCGCATTGTGTAACATATCTAAACATATTCAAAGAAATAAACCAAATGAACGGACACATTTTTCGAATAAAATGATAAGAAAATAACTTTTACAAAAATGATCAGCAAACATACTCTCATATTTTTCTTTATTACGAAATAATTTACTTCTGTTTGTAAAATATACAAAGAACAAAAGATACTTTCTCCGAAAGTAATTAACACCGCGACAAAGTATAGTTTTATCAGATATTTTTTTTCAATTTATTTACTTCTTTTTTCTTTTCTATTTTCTCGGTGTTGTTCAAATTGGAACGTATAGATAAGTCCCACTTTTGCATCTTTAATCTCACATTGTATTCGATAAAATATATCGAATCCGATCGCATTCCGATTGTCATTGTTTGATTAGCTGGAGCGTCTAGAAGTAATTAGCAGATGATATGTATGTATCCAGTTAAGAACAATACAATATTATTTCTCTCTATAAATTACGACGTGCACAGTTTATCCATTTTATTAGTCACACGATATTAATATGATGCAGATATTCATATCTCGAGAAAAGAAATTAGGAATAAATTGTTGAACTTTTCTCTAATTAAAAACCGATAAAATTTACGAAAAATTGTTTAATATAAATTGCAATACTTTTATAGTAATATGTGACTAATGAGTAATTATACATGCACAAATAGAGAATACTGAGTCACGCACACACACATACAAATTAGAATAAGGATTATATTAACTCTATATTTCGTTGATGTCTTTATTATAAAAGAAGTTGAAGAGAAATCACAAAATATTACTTTTGAAATATAGATACTTTTTTCTAAGTTTCATTAAAATTGACGTGTTATTATTTAGAATAAAATTTTTTCTGCAGCTACATGATATACTATTTTATGTAATAAAAAAATAATTCTTATTAACAAAATTATTGAAACCGAGTATGTAGATCAAATAAAAATATAGTAAATAAAATAGGTTGGAGAGATCATTTAATTACCTTTAAGTTCTTGCATGATACTCGATAATATAATTTGTTAAATTGTTTTTAATATAAGCAATATATTTTAGTACGATGCTAAAAATGACAGATCAATATTTTAACCTCAATCTAATTATACTGCAAATCCTAGTTATTTTTAAACGCATAAACGTGTAATTGGCTGAATCTCTTTTTACATGTTTCTTACTATTTCAAGTCGCATTTAACACGCTCAAACATATAAAATTTTAATTTATATATAATAAACATGTTGAATGACGTAATTTAAAATCGTAAAAGACGTGTGAGAGGAATTTTAGCCAATTACACGCTTATGCATTTAAGAATGACACACTCCGATTTGCAGTATATGCTCTAGTTAAATAAAAACACAAATTACAATATTTTGGCTATCAAAATTATCTTTGCATTTTTCTCCGAAACAAGAAAGCAATATAGTCGACATCATTTATTACAAAATAATTTTGTTAGGAAATATTTTGAAACATTTTTCAAAAGCTTTTACTACAAGTTACACACTAACTTGGCCTACCAGATCATGTTGGTCACAATGCAACACATTTTTGTTTCAATTACAAAAAAATTATTAAAATACGCGATTTTTCGAGCCAAGTCTCGAACGCGCGAAGCGAAAACGCTCGTGAGATCTGCCACATATATTTACGCAATACCTTTAGTTGATCGAAGGCAAGATTATCATATCGCCCAAATGGCTAATCGAAGTTAGCTCAATCGATTCCTCAGGGTCGATTTACATGACAAAACTAAGATCAGTTTTACCCTACATTTCTTAGAAGCAGAAGGATTTCAAGTCAAAATATAAATTCGTCAAAATTAACGATTTTTAGAGTACCTGTACTCAAAATAAGAACACTACATGATATCCGTGATAACGTTGAGACAACAAAGTATTCTAATGCGTCCTAAGGACAGTGAAAAAGATAAAAGAATGAGACAGATTTTCTAGTATGACAAACGTGAGTGCGGCAAACATAAGTACGGCAAACGCAAATACAATAAAAGTGGATATGGATAAATGCTAACATGATAAAGGCGAATATAGTAAACGGAAATATAGTAAAAGTGAATAGGTAAGTGTAAATACGATAAGTGAATGAATACGATAAAGTGAATATAGCAAATACGAATATTTGTAAAAAAAAAGATACTATATCCGTACAAATCTATCTATTTTAAAAAAGATAAAAGAAAACACCAAGTTTATATGTTTGTCGGCACGAATAGAATTATACAAAAATTAATACTCCTATCAAAATATTTTATTAACACATTTAAAAACGTTAAGAAGAAATATTGTTTGAACATCTATTTTCTGCAAAAGGGGTGATATCAGGTAGTTAGGCTAAATAAAAATAATTCACGTGCTTCTCTACATGAATAGAATTAAATAAAAGAAATATATAAATTAAATATTTCACATACAAAAAGAAATATTTTTAAAAAAATATTTCTAATATAATTTAAAGAAATATTTTTAAAGAAATATTTTAAAATATTTCACTTACCAAAAGAAACCTAAGACGTTAAAATATAATATTGTTTAAATTTATATTTTCTACAAAAGGGGTGATATAAAATAGATCAAACAAAAATACCAAATATTGCGTTATAATAGCTTTGTATATATCCACACAACATGTGGTAACTATTGACTTCTTTTTATTAATAATCATATAAAAAATTATAATAAAATAAAATTAAGAGTCACACACAAAAATTATTTGGCGTGCCTGGGCGTGTATATATATATATATATATATATATATATATATATATATATATATATATATATATTAATTTAAATATATTTTTCTAAATAGTATTTTATATCAATTTGTAAATTTCAATGCATCTTATTGCGTCCAGGGACATTTAATTTTATTTTATCCTAGTTTTTTATACGGTTACCAATAAGAAGAAGTAAATAATTACACACGTGCTGTGAGAATATATACAAAGCTATTACAACGCAATATTTGGTATTTTTGTTTAGTCTAACTATTTTATAACATTCTTTTTAGGGAAAATAGAAAATAGTGTAGAAAATAGAAATTTAAACAATATATATTATATTTTAACGTCTTCAGATTAATATTATCTCTCTGAAAGTGAATGTGAAATATTTCTCATATAAGAACATTCCTTTTATATAATTCTATTCATGTAGAGGGAAGCACCGTAAATATTTTCATTTGGCCTAATTACCTGATATCACCCCTTTTGCAAAAAAATAAAAGTTTAAACAACAATATCTCTTATCAACGTTTTTAAATGTGTTATTTTATAAATAAAATATTTTTTATAGGTATGATTTACTAGGTCGTTTCTGACATAAGAACATAGAGGAAAGTTCTCTATCAATTTTGTACATTTAATCGTATCAATTACCCGTTTGAGTGTTATGGGTGCATATGTACGCTCACGATGAAATGATTGCTGTGGGCTATGAGCGCATATACATGTACGCTCGGAGTTCACTACGAACCATCCGCGTTTTCAAGAGCTCTTATCTGTATATTTACTCCCCCAGTTTACTACAACAACAGTTTCAGTTTCAGTTTCAACAGATTTGCTACCTTAAGTTTTGAACACTAAATTATTTCTGTTCTATCTGATATAACTAGTCACTAGACGAAACATTCGATAATTTTCAGAGTTTGGGCACATAAAGCGCTTTCCCATTAAACTGCTTTCTCAAAAAGTTAATTATCTGAAAAATCTTAATACACAAAGAAAAAGAATATCTTTAAAGATTTAATATCGTTATTTATATGACTTGAATTTGTTTAATACAAACATTATAACTTTATTTCAAATGATTTTTTTCATTAGATTACTTCACATTTACATTCATATAGTTCAGTGGAAAAAACACAAATTATTTTAAAAAATTATTAAATTAAATAATTATTAGAGAAAATAAAATTTAATTTTCAGTGCAATAATATATAATTATAGATATATAAATTTATATAAATGAATTATTTACATAAATATAAATATATAATAATAAATAACATTATTTGATTATATATCTCCAATTTTTTGTTTGTATTAAATGTTGTCATTTAATTCAATAAAAATATTGTTTTAAATGTTTTGTTTTTCAATCTAATCTATTATTTGGACTAACTAATATATCGTTCGGTTAAATATTCAAGAACAATCATGATGATATTAGTGCACTAATGTATATTCTGTCAACAGCTGTTACATATCGATTATTATAGCATTGTTTTCAACCATTACCAATAAGCATGGTACAAAAAAAAGTTTAACCCTATAGGAATTCATTATAAGAATAATGCTACAAATATATCGGCAGAACTAGTTGGCATCACTAATTCCTGTAGAACCATTAAAATTAGACAACCCAAAATGCGACCAGTAAAAACGATGAGTGACTATATTACAAGATAATGAAGTATTAGGATGGGCAATTATGGGGGAGGAAAACGTACAGAACAAAATAATAAAAAAAATTGCAGTAATGTAGAAAAAGAAATGTCAAATGTCTTAAGATTACTTAAACAGAATTATCGGACTTTTAGTAAAATAAGAAAACTAAGTGAGACAATTTTTCTCTTTAAACCAAACAATTAATTATTTAAACAAAATAATAAATTGTTTGAGTTAAATAATAACATTATTTTCAAAGCCAAATAATCGTATTTGTTGAATTCAAAATTAGTTTATTTGAACTATCCCGATAGATAAATTTATTTGAATATAATAAAATTTATTAAAAATGCTAAACAATTTTTCTTCTTTATATATCAAAATTCTGAAAAGTGTGTTCGCACATACACATCCCCTTTTCTCTCACGATTTTTTTAAATAAAATTTCATTCGAAAAGTAGAATAATGACTTAAATTTGAATAATTTTTCGCTAATATAAAGTGAATACTACACTCTGAATTACCTAGGAAGATTTATTTTATTTGTTCAGTTTTTATTGCGTTAATATCGACATTAAAATGATGTCGCGCGTCACGAGACGTTTCGCCGAGTCTCAGTCACTTTAACAAAGGATAATCTAACGCTTCACGAAATCGCAACCAGAATGTTCGTGCTGAATCGCACTTCGCCAAAAGTTTCCTCTTCGTTTCTTAATTCAACAATAGTCTATTTCTCGATGTACAATAGTCTCAGCTTCTCGGATCTCGAGCGATCCGCAAAGGCGAACGTAAATACGGATTTTCCCTTTGTTCGTTGTCACGAATAGCTCATGAGAAATCCGCGGAAACAGTGCCGCGAGCTCTGTCGTTTACGCCGCAACGCCACCATTTATTAATAATGAGCATTTTGTGGTCACGCTTATTACGTTAATTTAATTATACAAAACCGAAAACGTTTGCGCGATTTCATGCTTAGAATACACGGAATACAGAGAATGCGTAGAATCTCCGCCTATGTATCATTATACGGTCTAGCCGTTTCATCAAAATCAAATTATCATTGTTAAATGTTATCTGCTTCTCAAATAGATAGTTATACGTAAATTTAGTAGAAACTTAATCAAAAAATAAAATAATTATAAAAATTATGTTTCTTATGAGTGCGTTCCTCATAAATAATTTAAATAGAATATCGAAACAAAAAAGTGAAAAAAATATGAAATAAATGGCCAAATTTTACTCAAAACAATATATCATGCAAAAAATATAATATGAAAATGAGTAACTTTTAGTAAATAACTTTTAGTAAATTTATAGTTACATCATAATATTAATTATAATAAATATTATAATATCATAACATCATAATATTAATTATAATAAAAGTTTATATTATTTTATGGTGTCAATTTAATGATTTATTTAATATAATGTATCTCATATATACCTAATAAGTGTAATTTAATAAATTCTAGAATTTTCATCATCAGTTATCTAACGTCGTGATAATCATTGAAATATCGTGAAAGTCTATCTTGTCTACTGTGTTCTATGAAATCCGATTCAAATTTTAAGTGATAAGAATAATAGTTAATATTTAATGAGAAGTGTCGATAATTGCTTATCTACTTCGTGTGTAAATTATCAATCTCTATGTCAAAAAACGTTATCACAATCATATACGATCTTACTATGAACCAGGCACCCCATTCAAGACATACTTTTATTCGAAGCACAATCTGATAACTTCTAAAATCATACGCACATTATTATATTATACGCGTTGTCTCGTAACGATCGCCTGAAATGTTTATCATGATAGTACTGAGTCAAAGTAACTTCTTCTTCCTAGAAAAATTTTTATATCATCTTTTGGTTATCAGGTTTTCAGATCTATGGGTATTTTTAGACCAATCTCCTCTCGATTGGTTGAAAAAAATCTCGCTCGCTAAAAAATTCAATAATTAGAAAACAATACGTTTAGATTTTGCGTATTTAGATTTTTATAAAGGAGAAAATTTCACTATTTTAATCTAGAAACACTATGGTATACTTTACAGGCGATCGTCATTATAAGACATCGTCGTTATGAGAGCAATTATCGAACATTATTTACTTTAAAAATTATGTTATCATTAGACCATATCAAGCTGATTCAAAGATCATGTTCATGCGCTTCATGTTCATGACATGCGCTTCGTTTATGTATTTGTTATAAACAAAACAGTAAAAAAAGAGAAAAAATGCAAAATGTTCCTTCTGAAACACAAATACTTTTCCTATATTCTAAAAAGAATATTTTGCGATTCTTTTTCCATTCCTTTTCTTCCATAATAAATACATAAATAGGATATATAATTAGCATAAACCTTAGTCCAACTTAGTCCAGTTTCTTCTATAAACCGTATAGCTTTTATATTCAGATATCTATATGGTGTTTAAATTTGCACAGACATTATATTCACAGATATTATCATATTTACAGAGATATTGCATCCATACCCAAATATCCAGAACTAAAAATGGCAATTAATATCCATCTGCGGTATGTTATTGATTTTTACAACTGATTTTCTTTTATTTTTCTAATGTATATGCTATATATACAGAATATATATATATGTGTGTGTGTATGTGTGTGTTCTGTGTGTGTGTATACAGAAATGTGTATACAGAAATAATTCGAATATCTTATTAATTTCCAGTCAAATAGTTGGAAAATATCTGGAAAGCTAAAATATGTGGATGGTATCTGAACATCCGAGTATTCAGATATTAACTGATACTAATATTAGTAAATGTTAATATAAATTCCATGTTTTTTGTATACAGTATCCAAAAATTACATTCATTTTATGCAACTTCTTTTGTTAATAACTTTTTAACAAATAATGAGCGCCGATAAAGGTCAATAACATTGATCTCCTTGCGGGTCAGGGTCAACATCAAGGTTACTCGGAAATCATTTGGAGCTGGCAGTAAAGGTAAACATTTATCTTAATATTTAATATTTAGATTAAACACAATATAATAATATTTGGATTTAAATACAATGATCACGAATAGTCACAAACAATTATTTTCAAGTCTAAACATATATACTAAGCTTCAATAAAACTATTAACATTTACAAAGCTAAAACTTATTAGCCTTTCCAATATTTCCATTATGTTTGAATATAACATGTTAAGACACGACATGATATGATATATGTCAAGTTGTCAAAATAATCAATTAGTCAAATAATTTACTGTCATAATGTACATTCGTTTCTTAAACGGTTTGTATTTTTTCCAGCGAAATTACAGCACTCCAGGTTGTCACAATGTTCACGCGTTTGCACTGTAAACATGACAGAAGACAGTTATGACAGGAGACAAAATAAAAATATGAGACATTCGACGTCACAACTGCAATTGAAGATTCAAAAAAACTATAAATATCTTTGTTATATTCTTATCTATTAGATAAGAATATAATTAAAGCGCAATACTTACATCGTATATTACATCATCTGTCATAATTATGGTTCCTATTATAAATAGAGCTTCAACATCGAATCAGGTCTGACACTATCTAGTTACCCAATTATTCAGATAGCGGATAAATATGACACTTCAAATTCGTGTTATCCACGGATTCGCATATCTCATGAAATATACGAACAGTTGAAGCTTCAAATTCCGATTGGAATTTAAGTTCTCGACAGAATCAAACACATTTATAGTAACTGAGATCCCTCTTGAACATTGGCAATTTAATAAATCAATATAAATATAGATATAGACATAGATTCGGACCCGGATTCAACGCTTAAACTTGTATATCTCATGAGATTCGCGAATCCGCAGATACTCAAATAATGCGATTTTGAAATATCAGATCAGATATTCGGATAGTCATTTATTTGAATATTTAAGAATTCTAGTCATAACCGATTACCACGCGTCAGCGTGCCTGCCTAGCTGCCTATCCTCCCTCACCCACTTAATCTAACAAGAACAGTAATATTATATTGTTACCCCAGAAAAAAAATATTTTTGTGGGGAGAAGAGGGCAGATAAATGGAAAATCAAACCCTCCACCAATAAATAACATGATATTTAACAAAATAAATATATAAAAGTTATATGCTTTTAATTTCAGATAATTTCGATTTTTGCACTGCAATCCTTAAAGCACTTCTCGTTTGACGTAAAAGATATAATAATCACATAGAATTTCTTTAAAATAATGAAAATTTTTATGAGAATGTGTCTTAAAGTGGCATACCTACAGTATGCGATACTCTGTAACTAACATAACTTGATTAATAACCTCCTATTGTGACGTGATATTTGTTTATTGTAAAGTTTAATTTTATTTAGTATAAAATTATAACATATGTAAAATATGTGAGAAAATGAAAAATATGGAAAAAGATATGTATTTATTTAATTAAATTTCCCTTTTATAACATTATATTTTGAATAAATGAATATTATTCAACCATTAAACGCATTAATAAACTATTTATTATCAAATATTATCATATATGCGATATGTTATATAAATTCCAATAGGTATGTCGCTTTTGGCACCTATTTTCTTTGAACTCCATTTTCATACATTTTACGAAAACATTTTTTGTTTTAAATCTAGAAACAATTTCAGTAAAAATATGATATCTTATAGGAGATACTTCCAACTACATGCATATATATTTACATTTATATTTTGAGCTTTTTAAGACATAACGTCCAAAAACAAAGTGGTCGCTTTTGGTGCCTTTACTCTATAGAATAAGATAACCTCGCTGTCAGACGTGCAATAATGTTTTGTCTCCAAAAGAACTCTCCTCATTTCTTCGCCAAAAATGCACTGAAGTTAAAAAGTCATTAATTTTATGTTTTCGATGTATGTCAGAAATTGAAAGTTTATATAAGTAAAATAAAATATTACCGACATTCAAACGATATGTGAGAACATAATAAGAATATAATACCAGAATATAATTTAGAAGGCTAAATTTTTTTAAAAAATTTGCAAATTATGATTTAACGGCACATATATGCTGGCATATATTTATACATGTATATGCCTATAAATAAGATAAAGAAGAGCAACATACTAATTCTCGAATAATCCGTTAGAGGCGTTTGTCTGTGTGTTGTCTTTAACAATGTATGAATAAACCGGATATATATGTACACATACTAAATATGTGTACGTACAGATATATACAGAGTATTGCAGATTTCCGCAATTTATGTGGGAATGTAGGACGGTTTGAGGTGAACATAAAAGTCATATATCATTTTGCAATATTCGCAATAATAGTCAAGATATTAATTAAAGAATATTAGGGAATGATCACGCGCGATATGGTAGATGAACTGTAGTGACGCCGTTTGCCGTTTTATACTTATACATTAGATTAAACTAAACAAAAAAATCTTCTACGATTTTGCAAATGACTACATAGATTTTTAGTAATTTATTAAAGAAAATTTGTGCATTATTGCGCACAATTATGTAACAATTTTTTCTTTCTTTCTTTTCAATTTTCTCTCTTCAATCTTTTTTAATTGATATCTCGAAATTTATTGCAAAACGATATGTTCAATCTTCTACTTCAATCCTACAAAAATTACGGAGAAAAGTCTTGGACATCTTGTATTAACAAGAAGTCAAACAAAACGTCATTAACGTCTCTAACTTAATATTAATAGACTACCTACATATACATATACGGCACACTATCTTTTTCCTCCTTATTCACTATTTCCACTATTTCCCTTTCCATTATTTTTTTTTCTCCCTACATTTTGCGACTTCTCACGGCATCCCGACATTTCTTTAATGGAATTTTGTGTACACTCGGTTATTAAACGGTTTTCACATTTTTTTATGAAGTTACAAAGCTTCCAACTGTTAGAATTGAGAACTGTTGATATATATGTAATTGCTGTGCGCAATAATTGCTTATAAATACTCAAAAATTACTTCTCAAAATAATGTTCTCCAAATTTAAAATAAAGAGGGCGGCCAAAATGTGCCCCATTCTAAGGCAGTGAAATCAATAGATGAAATGGGTACCGTTTTAAAGATCTCGACGAGCTGAAAATTTGTACCTATCTCAAGTTGATCTAATTTTTCGTTCCGGAAATACAGCATTCTAAAAATCTGATTTCTGTTACAGTTTTTAATTGATAGAAAATGTTAGCGTTGGAATTTCGAAACGATCAAGGGCGCGTTGGAAAGCTGAGAGTACCTACTTTTCAGGAAAAAATATATTATTTTTATAAAGTGCCAAATTTTCGATTGAAAATGGTTTCAGAGCTCAAAACCGACCGAAAATACCAAAATTCCAATTGGAACACCTGGACTTCCGGTTGTTTGGCACTTTATCAGAATAATAACTAATAATAATAATAAATTAAAAACCGTAACGGAAATTAGATTTTTGGAACGCTGTATTTTCGGAACGAAAAATCGGATCAACCCGAGGTAAGTACCAAAATTTTCAGCTCGTCGAGATCTTTGAAACGGTACCAATTTCATCTATTGATTTCACTGCCTCGGAATGGGGCACATTGCCTATAAGCATTTGGTCTCCCTCTTTTTTCTTCTCAAATTTCACAAATGTCACACATTATACTATCACTTCAGCTCTTGTCATAACAGATTATTACACGTCAGTAGCGGCTTTCAATTTCAACAGCTTGAAAAGTTGCAAAATTTTATTTGATAAAATGTACAAACCAATTTGCAACCGATATTATTTTATATTATCTACACCTAAAATTTGTAAAGGTAAATCGTTATCTGTCGTTAATCTCAAGTTATTTTTATACTTACTTTTGAACGTTAAAGTTGTGTAGTAAACGACGAATCGGTCGCACATTTCTCGGTCGGACCGTGAGGAGACGGTCGGCTGAGTGCTCTAGATTTATATTCCTCAACGGCAATGCAACGCGCTAGCGTCACAGGATTAATTAAGCATTCCGCGACTTGTTTGAATGCAGTTTTACTCACGCTGACAGATCGATCGGCCCGATACTCGATAGCTAGTTCTTGACTTGCGTTTAATCATTATACGCTACCGCTCCTTCTTATTAATGACACAGAAGGTGTGTGGTTCTTAAGATCAGTTGTTTGGAATGCGGTTTTAATCGCTAATTATTCTCGAGACGAGCAGATCTTAATGAAAATTATCTAGTTATCTAGTATAGACTAGAATGTAGACGACTACGCAGCAATTCAAAGACACGATATCGTCTAATCGTACACCAACAACACCACGATCATTCAGATAACGTTTATTTTTGCTTTGTTAAATATTGCATTTCGTTAGCAAGCTGACACTAATGCATACGTTCTTTTTCCTTTTTTTTACAACGATGAAACTAACGCGTTGCAAATTACGTCGTGCAAACGTGAGCTATTTTACCAGCGAAACTTGAACGGCAGTGTTTTTGTGTTCCATCGGACTTTAAAGACCCGATATCCTTTTGTCAAGACAAGCTACAATGCTTTCAATGCATTCTACTTTCGAAAAACAATTCAAGCTCTGTCATTACTTTTACTCTTTTGTTTAAATTCGATACTGAATTACAGAGTGACGGAAATGGTCAATCTGCCGCCGGTGATTTCAAGTTCATACTAATCGCCATCCAAAAGTATTTTATTTGATTACTTTCTGCAACGTTTCTGAACAATTCTGTTCTTCGACGAAGTCGCGAGAGTCCTTTATTCGGTGACAAATTCTAGGACATAAAATGGTAGTACAGAGATAAATTCCAGAGAATTGAAAATTCGAGAAAAATAGCCTGACATCAGGTAGCGTCTGATAAAATATAAATTTATTCTCCATGTAACTCCAAAAAGTAGAGACGCCTAGAGTGTGATACACATAAATACTCGATACCATACTCGCACGCAATAAATCTTTTGACCGGAAAGTTTCCTTTGCATATCTTAACTTCATAAATCAAGCATAAAAAGAACTGTTTTTTTCCGTAGCCACATTTACGACTTTTTGTGCAATTTAACGACATGAGACAGGAAGGATGTGACATCCTGTTTGAAGTCGAGTAACGTACAATAGTATATATAACCACGTACAATAGTGGCCACGGTTTTATGATTTGATAATATTTACAGGAATTCACACGCGCGCGCGCGCGCGTGTGTGTGTGTATGTGTGTACACATATATATATATATATATATATATATATATATATATATAGTATACATATGTACGTATTCTATAGGATAACTCGGATAAGATAATCATTCTTTTTTAAAATACAAAAAGAATACTTTTTTTATTGTTATTTTTTAATAGCGTTTGGCACATTACTTCACTGAAGCCTACAGTACATAATACTATCAGAGTTAAAGAGAAAATAATTTATTGAGAATTTATTTATTACAAAAATATCAAAACATGAACATTGGCCATCTTATCTGAATTTTTCAGATCAGATGGCCATAACATTAAAGAAAAAATAGCCCATACATATTTTATGATCAAGATGTACCTATTATTTTATAAAATAATGAAAAACAATTTGATGTATTTATTTTAGTATAGGATATTTAACCTTTTATAGAGCATTGCTACATAAGTCGTACCAGCAGCACAGATTGGGCGAGAGAATCGGGAAAGGTTCTGAACGCTTTCCCTGAATGGTCACTGATACAACAGTTATACCGGTTATATCTCTTATTAAAAATTTTTTCAGTCTCAAAAATGATATTAAAATATCTCTAAGGACTATTTTAATGAAGTTCAAAAGAAAAAACTCATTTGTCATATCCAAGAAGTTTTGCCTTATAAAGAATTAATATATATTATTTGAGAAAGATATAATATACATATAAAATAGAAACTTCTATTACAAAACTTAAATTCTAAAGGTAATCTTTTGATCAAAAAAAAAAAAAATATATATATATATATATATATATATATTGCACATAAGATTTAATTACTGTAATATTGAAAGTAATTTTTAAAACATAACGACTTTCGTTTTATAAATGTTCATAGAATGATGAGTCATCCTATCCAAAATGTGAGTGAAAGACGGTCATAGTATTTATAAACAAAAAAATAGTAAAAACGAAAATAAAAACTGCATGTTATGTTACAATTTACATACTTTCTTTATGTATCTAACATTAATTTCGATAGCTTAACTGTAATTTATTCGACGTTACAGCAAGTTTTAGTAAATACATGAGGAATTTTACAAATAGTCGAAAATAAACATATAGTATAATACTCATAATCTTGATATTTCGAAAAATATATGCACATACACTACAATAAATATCGATTATCTTTGTGACTGACTACACAAACGCAATATTTTGCAATTATTAGAGAAATTATTAAAGGAATTAATCTATGGTCATCTTTCCCGGTACGTCCATAATACCTGAGTTTACCTTATTTCGCATTTCGCGGAAAGCCTGCGTACAAACGACAATTTCCTTATTGCTCCATATTCCTAACAAGAATTCAATTCTCTTAAGTTCTACTTGGAGCTCTACTTGGCATTATATGGAAACTTCTTCAAAATTTATCGAAAGAAATAACTAACATAGCAATAGCATAGCATAATATCAAAGTTGGGAGGTAACGCGTTACTTGTAATGTCGTTACGGTTATAATTACTTTTTCTTAATAACGATTTAATAATGGCATTACTTTTCACTGTATCTATAACAAAAATAGTAAGATCAGTTACTTTTTTTTCATATAATAACGAACATAATAATTACTTTCATTGTTACTTAATATTTTTTTTTAAGAACAGAGAATAGATTGTTAAAATATACAGATTTGCAAACTGTTATCCATTAGACGTCGAAATACAATTAAGTTTGAATTAAGTTTAAATTAAAGGTGACTCGTTAATTTCATTTACATATGTTCATTATAATATCAAATAAAAAAACAATATTCATTTATATATCCTGATAACAAAGAAAAAATTAAGGTAATATCAAATTTTATTGACTTTACTTTTATTTAATCTGCTTATGTGTATATCTATATTTAATTTTAGTTTCTTTACTGCATTCAAAAAGAAAAAATTGATAATTGTTTACATTTAATATCTAAATCGACTCGTTAACTGGAGAAACAAAAAACTTACTGAAAGCTATTTAAAAAACATACTAAGAATTCGATCAAATAATAATTCTCCAAACATTGATAGAAATACCTATAATAGTTTCGTTTTCCATCAGTAAATAATGTAAAATAAATCTGTATAAGAAAGCTGCAGCAATTTCTAAAATCGAATAGTTTTAATATAAAAATGTTAAATGCGTGTAATTATAAAAAGCAAAATTTAAAAAATTTCATTAAATATAACTGTTCTTTCGAGCAGTACATTTGTTGAACGGCTGTTCTCCAGCGAGAAATGACTCATCGATCGACGTCGAAACGATGTCAAATCAAAGTCGAAACCGTCAAATCAACGTCGATTCAACATCATTTCACTATTGATCGGCGATTCATTTCTCACTGGACATCGAAGGCATTGTACTAATATCAAAATGAGTCATATATTTTGCGATAATGTGGAACATTAACTTCTGTTAAACATTAACAAAACGTATTGATAAAATTCGATGAAAAGAAGAAAATTTCGTGAAAACACAATATGTTACCTAAAGTTACTAGTTTTATTAATAATATATAAGAGAGAGAGAGAGTAATAAAAGGTCAAAGAGTTCATAAAATAGTAATAAAAATATTTAATCTGCTTATGTGTATATTTGATATTATATATAGGTATATATATATATATATATATATATATATATATATATATAT
>NW_022639559.1:449938-450056 GCF_010583005.1 Odontomachus brunneus | reverse complement strand
TATATGTATATATATATATATATATATATATATATATATATATATATATCTTATGTTTAATTTACCTATTTCTCTCTCTCTCTCTCTCTCTCTCTCTCTCTCTCTCTCTCTCTCTCTC
>NW_022639559.1:446179-449705 GCF_010583005.1 Odontomachus brunneus | reverse complement strand
TCTCTCTCTCTCTCTCTCTCTCTCTCTCTCTCTCTCTCTCTCTCTCTTATAGAGCACAAAAACAAAAGTAATGGGAAAAGGAACGAGTTTTATTCATTAAATTTAAATGTGTTACTTTTCAAAATCGATAACGAGTAACAGTAACGCGTTACTTTAATAACTTTCCGCGACAACTATGTGCATAACATAATATAATATCTATAATACTATATAAAAACTAGCCGTCATTGGCAGATTGAGCATTTTCGAAGCAAGCAAACATAAGGTGTAACATAAGGATATAAAATAATACTGTTAAAACTGAGAGAGAGAGAGAGAGAGAGAGAGAGAGAGAGCGAGAGAGAGAGAGAGGGGGAGAACGTACTGATTAGTAAATCACTGGTCTATGCGTAACAAAAAGGAAAAAAGAACGAACAAATAAAGATAAAAGTATCATCGATAATAATGAATATTCTTCATATAATTTTGCAACTGAATATTAGAGTTTACAGGAAAAAGTCTACAGGAAAATGTATCGTGAATATTAACGTGGTCAGAAATTAAAGTTTTAATGCTCGCAAGATCCCTTAGGCCTAGAATCGCGGAATCGTAGATGCCGCAGTGATCCAATGTTTTCTGCGGCGCATCGCGCCACGTACGGTAATTAGCCAAGATTCCGAGCGGAAGCGCCGGGGCAATTTCAGTCAATTGAAACGACAAACGCTGTCGTGGTCGGGTGTAGTGTTTCGCGTACTAACGGAACGGCGCGCCGCGCTATACACGGTTAATATCGGCCATTTGATACCCCAACGAAAAGTACCGCTCGCGCTTCAACCGCGCCGATTCGTTCCGTTTAATTTTTCCCCTCGCGGTCACGACGGAAAAGTCTTTCGCTTTGCAATCGAGGACGCCAGGCACAGCAGGAAATTGAATCGCGACAGTTGTTCCGTAAGATGCAGTTCAAGGACGATCGTGCCGCACACGACATACGTATTAGAAAATGCCGTTGAGAAAATCGTATTTAAGTTTAAAAAAAGTTCATTACTTGAAATAAATAACGAGTAAATAACGATTTTCTGCGAATGTTATATCGTATATATGTTATAACGTATAATACGAATCTAAGGAGAAGTTAACAAGCATACATGAAGTGAACCAGATCCTTTTTCTCGTATCTCTGTCCTTTCTCTTTAATGGTCAGATTTTTCAGATTTCCGATTTTCCATATTTCTAAGTATTACAATTATAAATTCTATCTATTATAAATTGTTACAAATAATATATAGTAATGTTATTAATAATACCATTAACAAGAAATATTAATTAATTTATTAACAAGAATTTATTAACACTTCATATATGCTCGTTAACTTCTCCTTAGATTCGTATTATACGTTATAACATGCGAATATTATATACGATATAACATTCGCAGAAAATCGTTATTTATTCGTTACTTATATTTCAAGTAATAAACTTTTAATGTATTATAAAAACTCTTATACATACGAAAGAAAAACAGAATAAACTAACATAAAGTTATAATGCTCAAATAATTACAAACTATAGATAATTTTAGATCACGTAGAATTTCTCACTAAAATTAAATAGTATATTGCTTACTGAATATGAACAAAATGCAATTAATAATATTAAAGTTTAAATTATTATCTATACATCAAATAACAAGTGTAGTAAAATCTAATTGGATCTTATGGTAATCATGTAAGTAGTACTTCTTTAAAACAATGTTTGAATCATTAGCATACACTTCAGAGAGTTTGAATAATCCATAACTCATAAATGAAAACATTAATAAATAAATAGCATAAAACGCCTATAGATGGAATCCCTGAAGTACATTGGAATATGCACTTCCAAGAAGTCTTGTTCAAAGAAATTATCATAAAGAGAAACTCTCTGGATCCTGTTATATAAGTAAGAACGGAACCATGACAGCATGTTACCACAGAAACCAATCCTTTCGTGTATGTAAAAGAATGTTGTGTTCAAACGCTTTAGACAAATCTGTATATAAATAAATATTATTAACAGATAATGTAATAATAAAACAACAATAATAACAATAATAACTCTGACATAAATAATAATAATATAAGATATATTACTTTATAAAATAATATGCTATGTATATATAATAAAAAATAAAAAATAATTGCAAAATTAATATACTGTCATACTTATAGTTGTTCATAGATTTTCACGTACGATTTTAACGCATATCGTATTTTATTTTATGATTTCTTTTGGAACCAAAATTTTTATCTTATATGCTAAATTTCTTCGAGTGAAATTCCATTCAAAATATAAGATTACAGCCAAGTTAAAATCAAGTGATTTTTCATTCATATACAATGAATCCACTTCCACTTTGGAACATTCAGCGAATATTTTCGTTCTAAATTAAAAAATAAATTTCTGGTATGTTTCGTGATTTCGTGACAAGAACAAATTCACTTTAACCGATTGAAATATTTATTCGTACAAATTAAAAAATTACTCTAAGACCGATATTTGTAATCCGATCTTATATTTAAAATTGTCCTGAGTTTATCTTTAGGTGTTTCGTAACTAAAAAATCGTACAGCATCGGAAAATAAACTTAAAGCGGTCGTCCACTTTGTCAGGTTACAAAATTGATTCTTCTTTTTTTACATTTTTAATCCTTACAGTGTGTAAAATATTCCTATACAAAGTCATTTCTAAAAATTCCGAATATTACCAGAGCTACAGCAACGAGAACCGCTTGCCATGCAAAGGAATTTTGAATGTAAAACTCTACATATAAAATAATCAATGATTTGACATTAGACTATAGACTGGCTATTCGAAGAAATTTTAATTCAATTGAAGATATAAAGAAGACAGTTTAGGCTATTTTTATCATAAATACTCGATAAAAAAAATCCCCGATATAATTGATAATCAATAAATCTCGCAAATCAATTAATCAAATAGTTAACCAGATTATTAGTCTTTTTTACAAATAAAAAACAAAATTTTTCTTGAAACGTTTCTTTATAACGGACATAAAAACATTTTGGAAAATATTTTCAATTTATATTTTTATTTTAACGTATTTTGCAGAAATTCTGGGTATATATATTATATTTCTTCTTTTCTGACATCATCAATCAAATATTTTGTAGCGAGTACTCAAAAGCCTCAAGACTTTACTAACAAAGATTATATATACCAACTTCATTTTTAACCAATTTAAAAACAAGTTTTCATTTATCTCTTATGTATGTTTGTTTGTATGTTCTTTCACAACTCAAGAGTTAAGATGTCAATATATAATTTTAAAGAATGTGAATTTTAAGAAATGTTAAAGATATCAATATATAATTTTTTTTGTAACTTGTTCAATACATTGTCAATATGATCCTTAGAATAGTATTATTGCTCAGTTTATGTGTCCAAATAACATGGAAATTAGATAATTCCATTACTTTCTTAAAAATCTAAAAATATTTAGAGATACAAAATAAAACTTTTATTTTCAATTGAATAAATTCATATTTAC